>NW_025230285.1:14338-15276 GCF_018294505.1 Triticum aestivum | reverse complement strand
TCATACATGCGGGGTGGTGTGGTGGCATGTTCGAAGAGGCGGCACGCGTCTCCGAGGTGTGCCCCCCTCTCACGGACGGCGCCGCCGCCGGCACCTTGAGGGGGGAAACGGACGGATCGGGTCTACACGGAGGGGATCTTGCTGTGGGTCTGGCACGGATGTTGCTCCAAAGTGTTCCTATGGGCTGACCTAGCACAACTGGGTGGAGAAGTCCACTGGTCAAAGCCCGTCCGTGCAAAGTCAAAGGGCTAGATCCCGTGGTCAAACGCTACAGGGTTAGGCGGGACGGGTGCCCTGGGGGGTAGCAATGCCACCGGAGCGTGGCACCGGGACCTCATACATGCGGGGTGGTGTGGTGGCATGTCCGAAGAGGCGGCACGCGTCTCCGGTTGTGCCCCCCCTCACGGACGGCGATGACACGGTAGTAGACGTTCTGCGGTAACGATGCGGCGTGAATATTATTAAATACTCAGAGCGCGATAAAATCATGAGTTTTTTACACGACGTGGGCACATGTGTTGTAGGACTGATGGTAATTTTTCATAATTGTTCGTGATGGAGAAGTATCCGAACAATTCCCTCTACGCGGATTGCTCTTCGCTTGTCTACGACTGTGGCCGGCGGCCTCCGGGGGCTAGCATGCCACCAAATATTGCATAGGCGGCCTCTCACAAGTTTGGAAGTGTTGTGGCGGGTGCAAACGCTCGGCACGCGTCTCCGGGGTGTGCCCCCCCTCACGGACGGCGCCGCCGCCAGCACCTGGAGGGGGAAACGGACACGTCGGGTCTACACGGAGGGGATCTTGCTGTGGGTCTGGCCCGGATGTTGCTCCAAAGTGTTCCAATGGGCTGACCTAACACAACCGGGTGGAGAAGTCCACTGGTCAAAGCCCGTCCGTGCAACGTCAAAGGGCTAGATCCCGTGGTCAAACGCTACAA
>NW_025230285.1:13350-14230 GCF_018294505.1 Triticum aestivum | reverse complement strand
CGCCGGCACCTGGAGGAGGGAAACGGACGCGCCGGGTCTGCAAGGAGGGGATCTTGCTGTGGGTTTGGCACGGATGTTGCTCCAAAGTGTTCCTATGGGCTGACCTAGCACAACCGGGTGGAGAGGTCCACTGGTCAAAGCCCGTCCGTGCAAAGTCAAAGGGCTATATCCCGTGGTCAAACGCTACAGGGTTAGGCGGGACGGGGGCCCTAGGGGGTAGCAATGCCACTGGAGCATCGCACCGGGACCTCATGCATGCGGGGTGGTACGGTGGCATGTCCGAAGAGGCGGCACGCGTCTCCGGGTTGTGCCCCCCACCTCACGGACGGCGATGACACGGTAGTAGACGTTCTGCGGTAACGATGCAGCGTGAATATTGTTAAATACACGGAGCGCGATAAAATCATAAGTTTTTTACACGACGTGGGGACATGTGTTGTAGGACTTATGGTAATTTTTCATAATTGTTCGTGATGGAGAAGTATCTGAACAATTCCCTCTACGAGGATTGCTCTTTGCGTGTCTACGACTGTGGCCGGCGGCCTCCGGGGGCTAGCATGCCGCCAAATCTTGCGTAGGCGGCCTCTCACGAGTCTGGAAGTGTTGTGGCGGGTGCAAACGCCTGGCACGCGTCTCCGAGGTGTGCCCCCCCTCACGGACGGCGGGGCCGCCGGCACCTGGAGGGGGGGAAACGGACGCGTCAGGTCTACACGGAGGGGATCTTGCTGTGGGTTTGGCCCGGATGTTGCTCCAAAGTGTTCCTATGGGCTGACCTAACACAACCGGGTGGATAGGTCCACTGCTCAAAGCCCGTCCGTGCAAAGTCAAAGGGCTAGATCCCGTGGTCAAACGCTACAGGGTTAGACGGGGCGGGGGCCCT
>NW_025230285.1:12764-13340 GCF_018294505.1 Triticum aestivum | reverse complement strand
AGCGCGATAAAATCATGAGTTTTTTACACGACGTGGGCAGATGAACTGTAGGACTGATGGTAATTTTTCATAATTGTTCGTGATGGAGAAGTATCTGAACAATTCCCTCTACGCGGATTGCTCTTCGCGTGTCTACAACTGTGGCCGGCAGCCTCCGGGGGCTAGCATGCCGCCAAATCTTGCGTAGGCGGCCTCTCACAAGTCTGGAAGTGTTGTGGCGGGTGCAAACGCCGGCACGCGTCTCCGGGATGTGCCCCCCCTCACGGACGGCGCCG
The DNA here is from genome assembly GCF_018294505.1 of Triticum aestivum. Classification (NCBI taxonomy): domain Eukaryota; kingdom Viridiplantae; phylum Streptophyta; class Magnoliopsida; order Poales; family Poaceae; genus Triticum; species Triticum aestivum. The sequence goes on along the minus strand of NW_025230285.1, from coordinate 13,065 downwards.
CCGCCGGCACCTGGAGGGGGGAACGGACTCGTCGGGTCTACACGGTGGGGATCTTGCTGTGGGTCTGGCCCGGGTGTTGCTCCAAAGTGTTCCTATGGGCTGACCTAACACAACCGGGTGGATAGGTCCACTGCTCAAAGCCCGTCCGTGAAAAGTCAAAGGGCTAGATCCCGTGGTCAAACGCTACAGGGTTAGACGGGGCGGGGGCCCTGGGGGTAGCAATGCCACCCGAGCGTCGCACCGGGCCCTCATACATGCGGGGTGGTGTGGTGGCATGTCCAAAGAGGCAGCACGCGTCTCC
>NW_025230285.1:11836-12754 GCF_018294505.1 Triticum aestivum | reverse complement strand
TTTGAAGAGGCGGCACGCGTCTCCGAGGTGTGCCCCCCCCTCACGGACGGCGCCGCTGCCGGCACCTGGAGGGAGGAAACGGACGCGTCGGGTCTACACGGAGGGGATCTTGCTGTGGGTCTGGCACGGATGTTGCTCCAAAGTGTTCCTACGGGCTGACCTAACACAACCGGGTGGAGAGGTCCACTGGTCAAAGCCCGTCCGTGCAAAGTCAAAGGGCTAGATCCCGTGGTCAAACGCTACAGGGTAAGGCGGGACGGGGGCCCTGGGGGGTAGCAATGCCACCGGAGCGTCGCACTGTGACCTCATACATGCGGGGTGGTGTGGTGGCATGTCCGAAGAGGCGGTACGCGTCTCCGGGTATGCCCCGCTCACGGACGGCGATAACACGGTAGTAGACGTTCTGCGGTAACGATGCGGCGTGAATATTATTAAATACTCGGAGCGCGATAAAATCATGAGTTTTTTACACGACGTGGGCACATGTGTTGTATGACTGATGGTAATTTTACATAATTGTTCGTGATGGAGAAGTATCGGAACAATTCCCTCTACGCGGATTGCTCTTCGCGTGTCTACGACTGTGGCCGGCGGCCACCGGGGGCTAGCATGCCACCAAATATTGCATAGGCGGCCTCTCACAAGTCTGGAAGTGTTGTGGCGGGTGCAAACGCTCGGCACGCGTCTCCGGGGTGTGCCCCCCCTCACGGACGGCGCCGCCGCCGGCACCTAGAGGGGGGGAAACGGACGCGTCGGGTCTACACGGAGGGGATCTTGCTGTGGGTTTGGCCCGGATGTTGCACCAAAGTATTCCTATGGGCTGACCTAACACAACCGGGTGGATAGGTCCACTGCTCAAAGCCCGTCCATGCAAAGTCAAAGGGCTAGATCCCGTATACAAACGCTACAGGGTTAGAC
>NW_025230285.1:10758-11118 GCF_018294505.1 Triticum aestivum | reverse complement strand
TTGCTGTGGGTTTGGCCCGGATGTTGCACCAAAGTGTTCCTATGGGCTGACCTAACACAACCGGGTGGATAGGTCCACTGCTCAAAGCCCGTCCATGCAAAGTCAAAGGGCTAGATCCCGTATACAAACGCTACAGGGTTAGACGGGACGGGGGCCCTGGGGGTAGCAATGCCACCCGAGCGTCCCACCGGGCCCTCATACATGCGCCGTGGTGTGCTGGCATGTCCGAAGAGGCGTCACGCGTCTCCGAGGTGTGCCCCCCTCACGGACGGCGCTGCCGCCGGCACCTGGAGGGGGGAAACGGACGCGTCGGGTGTACACGGAGGGGATCTTGCTATGGATCTGGCCCGAAAGTTGCTC
>NW_025230285.1:9364-10210 GCF_018294505.1 Triticum aestivum | reverse complement strand
CCCCCCCTCACGGACGGCGCCACCGCCGACACCTGGAGGGGGGAAACGGACGCGCCGGGTCTACACGGAGGGGATCTTGCTGTGGGTCTGGCACGGATGTTGCTCCAAAGTGTTCCTATGGGCTGACCTAGCACAACCGGGTGGAGAGGTCCACTCGTCAAAGCCCGTCTGTGCAAAGTCAAAGGGCTAGATCCCGTGGTCAAACGCTACAGGGTTAGGCAGGACGGGGTCCCTGGGGGGTAGCAATGCCACCGGAGCGTCGCACTGGGACCTCATACATGCGGGGTGGTGTGGTGGCATGTCCGAAGAGGCGGTACGCGTCTCCGGGTATGCCCCCCTCACGGACGGCGATGACACGGTACTAGACGTTCTGCGGTAACGATGCGGCGTGAATATTATTAAATACTCGGAGCACGATAAAATCATGAGTTTTTTACACGACGTGGGCACATGTGTTGTATGACTGATGGTAATTTTTCATAATTGTTCGTGATGGAGAAGTATCTGAACAATTCCCTCTACGAGGATTGCTCTTCACGTGTCTACGACTATTGCCGGTGGCCTCCGGGGCCTAGCATGCCGCCAAATCTTGCGTAGGCGGCCTCTCACAAGTCTGGAAGTGTTGTGGCGGGTGCGAACGCCCGGCACGTGTCTCCGAGGTGTGCCCCCCCTCATGGAAGGCACCGCCGCCGACACCTAGAGGGGGGAAACGGACGCGTTGGGTCTACACGGAGGGGATCTTGCTGTGGGTTTGGCCCGGATGTTGCTCCAAACTGTTCCTATGGGCTAACCTAACACAACTGGGTGGATAGGTCCACTGCTCAAAGCCCGTCCGTGCAAAGTCAA
>NW_025230285.1:8430-9354 GCF_018294505.1 Triticum aestivum | reverse complement strand
TGGGTCTGGCACGGATGTTGCTCCAAAGTGTTCCTATGGGCTGACCTAGCACAAGTGGGTGGAGAGGTCCACTGGTCAAAGCCCGTCCGTGCAAAGTCAAAGGGCTAGATCCCGTGGTCAAACGCTACAGGGTTAGGCGGGACGGGTGCCCTGGGGGGTAGCAATGCCACCGGAGCGTGGCACCGGGACCTCATACATGCGGGGTGGTGTGGTGGCATGTCCGAAGAGGCGGCACGCGTCTCCGAGTTGTGCCCCCCTCACGGACGGCGATGACACGGTAGTAGACGTTCTGCGGTAACGATGCGGCGTGAATATTATTAAATACTCGGAGCGCGATAAAATCATGAGTTTTTTACACGACGTGGGCACATGTGTTGTAGGACTGATGGTAATTTTTCATAATTGTTCATGATGGAGAAGTATCCGAACAATTCCCTCTACGCGGATCGCTCTTCGCGTGTCTACGACTGTGGCCGGCGGCCTCCGGGGGCTAGCATGCCACCAAATATTGCATAGGCGGCCTCTCACAAGTCTGGAAGTGTTGTGGCAGGTGCAAACGCTCGGCACGCGTCTCCGGGGTGTGCCCCCCCTCACGGACGGCGCCACCGCCGGCACCTGGAGGGGGAAACGGACACGTCGGGTCTACACGGAGGGGATCTTGCTGTGGGTCTGGCCCGAATGTTGCTCCAAAGTGTTCCTATGGGCTGACGTAACACAACCGGATGGATAGGTCCACTGCTCAAAGCCCGTCCGTGCAAAGTCAAAGGGCTAGATCCCGTGGTCAAACGCTACAGGGTTAGGCGGGACAGGGGCCCTGGGGGGGTAGCAATGCCACTCGAGCGTCGCACCGGGCCCTCATACATGCTGGGTTGTGTGGTGGGATGTCCGAAGAGGCGGCACACTTCTCCGGGTTGCGCCCCCCCC
>NW_025230285.1:6521-8420 GCF_018294505.1 Triticum aestivum | reverse complement strand
GGCATGTTCGAAGAGGTGGCACGCGTCTCCGAGGTGTGCCCCCCTCTCACGGACGGCGCCGCCGCCGGCACCTTGAGGGGGGAAACGGACGGATCGGGTCTACACGGAGGGGATCTTGCTGTGGGTCTGGCACGGATGTTGCTCCAAAGTGTTCCTATGGGCTGACCTAGCACAACTGGGTGGAGAAGTCCACTGGTCAAAGCCCGTCCGTGCAAAGTCAAAGGGCTAGATCCCGTGGTCAAACGCTACAGGGTTAGGCGGGACGGGTGCCCTGGGGGGCAGGAATGCCACCGGAGCGTGGCACCGGGACCTCATACATGCGGGGTGGTGTGGTGGCATGTCCGAAGAGGCGGCACGCGTCTCCGGGTTGTGCCCCCCCTCACGGACGGCGATGACACGGTAGTAGACGTTCTACGGTAACGATGCGGCGTGAATATTATTAAATACTCGGAGCGCGATAAAATCATGAGTTTTTTACACGACGTGGGCACATGTGTTGTAGGACTGATGGTAATTTTTCATAATTGTTCGTGATGGAGAAGTATCCGAACAATTCCCTCTACGCGGATTGCTCTTCGCGTGTCTACGACTGTGGCCGGCGGCCTCCGGGGGCTAGCATGCCACCAAATATTGCATAGGCGGCCTCTCACAAGTCTGGAAGTGTTGTGGCGGGTGCAAATGCTCGGCACGCGTCTCCGGGGTGTGCCCCCCCCTCACGGACGGCGCCGCCGCCGGCACCTGGAGGGGGAAACGGACACGTCGGGTCTACACGGAGGGGATCTTGCTGTGGGTCTGGCCCGGATGTTGCTCCAAAGTGTTCCAATGGGCTGACCTAACACAACCGGGTGGAGAAGTCCACTGGTCAAAGCCCGTCCGTGCAACGTCAAAGGGCTAGATCCCGTGGTCAAACGCTACAAGGTTAGGCGGCACGGGGGCCCTGGGGGGGTAGCAATGCCACCGGAGCGTCGCACCGGGACCTCATACATGCTGGGTGGTGTGGTGGGATGTCCGAAGAGGCGCCACGCGTCTCCGGGTTGTGCCCCCCCCTCACGGACGGCGCCGCCGCCGACACCTGGAGGAGGGAAACGGACGCGCCGGGTCTGCACGGAGGGGATCTTGCTGTGGGTCTGGCACGGATGTTGCTCCAAAGTGTTCCTATGGGCTGACCTAGCACAACCGGGTGGAGAGGTCCACTGGTCAAAGCCCGTCCGTGCAAAGTCAAAGGGCTATATCCCGTGGTCAAACGCTACAGGGTTAGGCGGGACGGGGGCCCTAGGGGGTAGCAATGCCACCGGAGCATCGCAGCGGGACCTCATGCATGCGGGGTGGTATGGTGGCATGTCCGAAGAGGCGGCACGCGTCTCCGGGTTGTGCCCCACCCCTCACGGACGGCGATGACACGGTAGTAGACGTTCTGCGGTAACGATGCAGCGTGAATATTGTTAAATACACGGAGCGCGATAAAATCATTAGTTTTTTACACGACGTGGGGACATGTGTTGTAGGACTTATGGTAATTTTTCATAATTTTTCGTGATGGAGAAGTATCTGAACAATTCCCTCTACGAGGATTGCTCTTTGCGTGTCTACGACTGTGGCCGGCAGCCTCCGGGGGCTAGCATGCCGCCAAATCTTGCGTAGGCGGCCTCTCACGAGTCTGGAAGTGTTGTGGCGGGTGCAAACGCCTGGCACGCGTCTCCGAGGTGTGCCCCCCCTCACGGACTGCGCCGCCGCCGGCACCTGGAGGGGGGGAAACGGACGCGTCGGGTCTACACGGAGGGGATCTTGCTGTGGGTTTGGCCCGGATGTTGCTCCAAAGTGTTCCTATGGGCTGACCTAACACAACCGGGTGGATAGGTCCACTGCTCAAAGCCCGTCCGTGCAAAGTCAAAGGGCTAG
>NW_025230285.1:4887-6511 GCF_018294505.1 Triticum aestivum | reverse complement strand
TTGCACCGGGACCTCATACATGTGGGGTGGTGTGGTGGCATGTCCGAAGAGGCGGCACGCGTCTCCGGGTTGTGCCCCCCTCACGGACGGCGGTGACACGGTAGTAGACGTTCTGCGGTAACGATGCGGCGTGAATATAATTAAATACTTGGAGCGCGATAAAATCATGAGTTTTTTACACGACGTGGGCACATGTGTTGTATGACTGATGGTAATTTTTCATAATTGTTCGTGATGGAGAAGTATCTGAACAATTCCCTCTACGAGGATTGCTCTTCGCGTGTCTACGACTGTGGCCGGCGGCCTCCGGGGCCTAGCATGCCGCCAAATCTTGCGTAGGCGGCCTCTCACAAGTCTGGAAGGGATGTGGCGGGTGCAAACGCCCGGCACGTGTCTCCGAGGTGTGCCCCCCTCACGGACGGCACCGCCGCCGACACCTAGAGGGGGGGAAACGGACGCGTCGGGTCTACACGGAGGGGATCTTGCTGTGGGTTTGGCCCGGATGTTGCTCCAAAGTGTTCCTATGGGCTGACCTAACACAACCGGGTGGATAGGTCCACTGCTCAAAGCCCGTCCGTGCAAAGTCAAAGGGCTAGATCCCGTGGTCAAACGCTACAGGGTTAGACGGGGCGGGGGCCCTGGGTGGGTAGCAATGCCACCCGAGCGTCGCACCGGGCCCTCATACATGCGGGGTGGTGTGGTGGCATGTCCAAAGAGGCGGCACGCGTCTCCGAGGTGTGCCCCCCCTCACGGACGGCGCCGCCGCCGGCACCTGGAGGGAGGAAACGGACGCGTCGGGTCTACACGGAGGGGATCTTGCTGTGGGTCTGGCACGGATGTTGCTCCAAAGTGTTCCTTTGGGCTGACCTAACACAACCGGGTGGAGAGGTCCACTGGTCAAAGCCCGTCCGTGCAAAGTCAAAGGGCTAGATCCCGTGGTCAAACGCTACAGGGTTAGGCGGGACGGGGGCCCTGGGGGGTAGCAATGCCACCGGAGCGTCGCACTGGGACCTCATACATGCGGGGTGGTGTGGTGGCATGTTCGAAGAGGCAGTACGCGTCTCCGGGTATGCCCCGCTCACGGACGGCGATAAGACGGTAGTAGACGTTCTGCGGTAACGATGCGGCGTGAATATTATTAAATACTCGGAGCGCGATAAAATCATGAGTTTTTTACACAACGGGGCACATGTGTTGTATGACTGATGGTAATTTTACATAATTGTTCGTGATGGAGAAGTATCGGAACAATTCCCTCTACGCGGATTGCTCTTCGCGTGTCTACGACTGTGGCCGGCGGCCTCCGGGGGCTAGCATGCCACCAAATATTGCATAGGCGGCCTCTCACAAGTCTGGAAGAGTTGTGGCGGGTGCAAACGCTCGGCACGCGTCTCCGGGGTGTGCCCCCCCTCACGGACGGCGCCGCCGCCGGCACCTAGAGGGGGGGAAACGGACGCGTCGGGTCTACACGGAGGGGATCTTGCTGTGGGTTTGGCCCGGATGTTGCACCAAAGTATTCCTATGGGCTGACCTAACACAACCGGGTGGATAGGTCCACTGCTCAAAGCCCGTCCATGCAAAGTCAAAGGGCTAGATCCCGTATACAAACGCTACAGGGTTAGAC
>NW_025230285.1:3004-3708 GCF_018294505.1 Triticum aestivum | reverse complement strand
CGGGGTGGTGTGGTGGCATGTTCGAAGAGGCGGCACGCGTCTCCGAGGTGTGCCCCCTCTCACGGACGGCGCCGCCGCCGGCACCTTGAGGGGGGAAACGGACGGATCGGGTCTACACGGAGGGGATCTTGCTGTGGGTCTGGCACGGATGTTGCTCCAAAGTGTTCCTATGGGCTGACCTAGCACAACTTTGGTGGAGAAGTCCACTGGTCAAAGCCCGTCCGTGCAAAGTCAAAGGGCTAGATCCCGTGGTCAAACGCTACAGGGTTAGGCGGGACGGGTGCCCTGGGGGTAGCAATGCCACCGGAGCGTGGCACCGGGACCTCATACATGCGGGGTGGTGTGGTGGCATGTCCGAAGAGGCGGCACGCGTCTCCGGGTTGTGCCCCCCCTCACGGACGGCGATGACACGGTAGTAGACGTTCTGCGGTAACGATGCGGCGTGAATATTATTAAATACTCGGAGCGCGATAAAATCATGAGTTTTTTACACGACGTGGGCACATGTGTTGTAGGACTGATGGTAATTTTTCATAATTGTTCGTGATGGAGAAGTATCCGAACAATTCCCTCTACGCGGATTGCTCTTCGCGTGTCTACGACTGTGGCCGGCGGCCTCCGGGGGCTAGCATGCCACCAAATATTGCATAGGCGGCCTCTCACAAGTCTGGAAGTGTTGTGGCGGGTGCAAACGCTCGGCACGC
>NW_025230285.1:0-997 GCF_018294505.1 Triticum aestivum | reverse complement strand
GATCTTGCTGTGGGTCTGGCCCGGGTGTTGCGCCAAAGTTTTCCTATGGGCTGACCTAACACAACCGGGTGGAGAGGTCCACTGGTCAAAGCCCGTTCGTGCAAAGTCAAAGGGCTAGATCCCGTGGTCAAACGCTACATGGTTAGGCGGGACGGGGGCCCTAGGGGGGGTGGCAATGCCACTGTAGCGTAGCACCGGGACCTCATACATGCGGGGTGGTATGGTGGCATGTCCGAAGAGGCGGCACGCGTCTCCGGGTTGTGCCCCCCCCTCACGGACGGCGATGACATGGTAGTAGACGTTCTGCGGTAATGATGCGGCGTGAATATTGTTAAATACTCGGAGCGCGATAAAATCATGAGCTTTTTACACGACGTGGGGACATGTGCTGTAGGACTGATGGTAATTTTTCATAATTGTTCGTGATGGAGAAGTATCTGAACAATTCCCTGTACGAGGATTGCTCTTCGCGTGTCTACGACTGTGGCCGGCGGCATCCGGGGGCTAGCATGCCGCCAAATCTTGCGTAGGCGGCCTCTCACAAGTCTGGAAGTGTTGTGGCGGGTGCAAACGCCCAGCACGCGTCTCCGAGGGGTGCCCCCCCTCACGGACGGCGCCGCCGGCGGCACCTGGAGGGAGGGAAACGGACGCGTCGGGTCTACGCGGAGGGGATCTTGCTGTGGGTTTGGCCCGGATGTTGCTCCAAAGTGTTCCTATGGGCTGACCTAACACAACCGGGTGGATAGGTCCACTGCTCAAAGCCCGTCCGTGCAAAGTCAAAGGGCTAGATCCCGTGGTCAAACGCTACAGGGTTAGACGGGGCGGGGGCCCTGGGGGGTAGCAATGCCACCCGAGCGTCGCACCGGGCCCTCATACATACGGGGTGGTGTGGTGGCATGTCCAAAGAGGCGGCACGCGTCTCCGAGGTGTGCCCCCCCTCAAGGACGGCGCCGCCGCCGGCACCTGGAGGGGGGAAACGGACGCGTCGGGTCTACAC
>NW_025230284.1:14260-15278 GCF_018294505.1 Triticum aestivum | reverse complement strand
TTGAGCTATGAGACCCTAAAATTGAAAGGCATTTCAAATGAACTCTGAAAAGGTTGAAAGTTGGCATGATATCATCATTTCATCCACATAGCATGTGCAAGAAAGTTGAGAGGGTTACGGCAAAACCTGGATGCACTTCGTGTACAAAACGGACAATCTCTTTCAAAGTATCAGGATTTCATCCGGAAACTCGTCTCTTACAAAGGGATTTCATTTTTTAAAACTTATTTGAACTCCTGACTTTTTGTGTGTTCAAAATGCACCATTCAAAGCCACATCATCATTTTTCAATCCTTTCTCATTTCATTTGTTATTTTTCATGCATTTACTAATTATTTTGAGCTATAAGACCCTAAAATTGAAAGGCATTTCGAATGAACTCTGAAAAGGTTGAAAGTTGGCATGATATCATCATTTCATCCACATAGCATGTGCAAGAAAGTTGAGAGGGTTACGGCAAAACCTGGATGCACTTCGTGTACAAAACGGACAATCTCTTTCAAAGTATCAGGATTTCATCCGGAAACTCGTCTGTTACAAAGGGATTTCATTTTTTAAAACTTATTTGAACTCCTGACTTTTTGTGTGTTCAAAATGCACCATTCAAAGCCACATCATCATTTTTCAATTCTTTTTGACTTCATTTGTTATTTTTCATGCATTTACTAATTATTTTGAGCTATAAGACCCTAAAATTGAAAAGCATTTCAAATGAACTCTGAAAAGGTTGAAAGTTGGCATGATATCATCATTTCATCCACATAGCATGTGCAAGAAAGTTGAGAGGGTTACGGCAAAAACTGGATGCACTTCGTGTACAAAACGGACAATCTCTTTCAAAGTATCAGGATTTCATCCGGAAACTCGTCTGTTACAAAGGGATTTCATTTTTTTAAAACTTATTTGAACTCCTGACTTTTTGTGTGTTCAAAATGCACCATTCAAAGCCACATCATCATTTTTCAATCCTTTGTGACTTCATTTGTTATTTTTGATGCGTTTACTAATTATTTTGAGC
>NW_025230284.1:9911-11273 GCF_018294505.1 Triticum aestivum | reverse complement strand
CGGAAACTCGTCTCTTACAAAGGGATTTCATTTTTTTAAACTTATTTGAACTCCTGACTTTTTGTGTGTTCAAAATGCACCATTCAAAGCCACATCATCATTTTTCAATCCTTTCTGACTTTTTTTGTTATTTTTCATGCATTTACTAATTATTTTGAGCTATAAGACCCTAAAATTGAAAGGCACTTCAAATGAACTCTGAAAAGGTTGAAAGTTGGCATGATATCATCATTTCATCCACATAGCATGTGCAAGAAAGTTGAGAGGGTTACGGCAAAAATTGGATGCACTTCGTGTACAAAACGGACAATCTCTTTCAAAGTATCAGGATTTCATCCGGAAACTCGTCTGTTACAAAGGGATTTCATTTTTTAAAACTTATTTGAACTCCTGACTTTTTGTGTGTTCAAAATGCACCATTCAAAGCCACATCATCATTTTTCAATTCTTTCTGACTTCATTTGTTATTTTTCATGCATTTACTAATTATTTTGAGCTATAAGACCCTAAAATTGAAAAGCATTTCAAATGAACTCTGAAAAGGTTGAAAGTTGGCATGATATCATCATTTCATCCACATAGCATGTGCAAGAAAGTTGAGAGGGTTACGGCAAAAACTGGATGCACTTCGTGTACAAAACGGACAATCTCTTTCAAAGTATCAGGATTTCATCCGGAAACTCGTCTGTTACAAAGGGATTTCATTTTTTTAAAACTTATTTGAACTCCTGACTTTTTGTGTGTTCAAAATGCACCATTCAAAGCCACATCATCATTTTTCAATCCTTTCTGACTTCATTTGTTATTTTTGATGCGTTTACTAATTATTTTGAGCTATAAGACCCTAAAATTGAAAGGCATTTCAAATGAACTCTGAAAAGGTTGAAAGTTGGCATGATATCATCATTTCATCCACATAGCATGTGCAAGAAAGTTGAGAGGGTTACGGCAAAAAGTGGATGCACTTCGTGTACAAAACGGACAATTTCTTTCAAAGTATCAGGATTTCATCCGGAAACTCGTCTGTTACAAAGGGATTTCATTTTTTAAAACTTATTTGAACTCCTGACTTTGTGTGTGTTCAAAATGCACCATTCAAAGGCACATCATCATTTTTCAATCCTTTGTGACTTCATTTGTTATTTTTAATGCATTTACTAATTATTTTGAGCTATAAGACCCTAAAATTGAAAAGCATTTCAAATGAACTCTGAAAAGGTTGAAAGTTGGCATGATATCATCATTTCATCCACATAGCATGTGCAAGAAAGTTGAGAGGGTTGCGGCAAAAACTGGATGCACTTCGTGTACAAAACGGACAATCTCTTTCAAAGTATCAGGATTTCATCCGGAAACTCGTCT
>NW_025230284.1:6057-9901 GCF_018294505.1 Triticum aestivum | reverse complement strand
TGACTTCATTTGTTATTTTTCATGCATTTACTAATTATTTTGAGCTATAAGACCCTAAAATTGAAAAGCATTTCGAATGAACTCTGAAAAGGTTGAAAGTTGGCATGATATCATCATTTCATCCACATAGCATGTGCAAGAAAGTTGAGAGAGTTACGGCAAAAACTGGATGCACTTCGTGTACAAAACGGACAATCTCTTTCAAAGTATCAGGATTTCATCCGGAAACTCGTCTGTTACAAAGGGATTTCTTTTTTTTTAAACTTATCTGAACTCCTGACTTTTTGTGTGTTCAAAATGCACCATTCAAAGCCACATCATCATTTTTCAATCCTTTCTGACTTCATTTGTTATTTTTGATGCGTTTACTAATTATTTTGAGCTATAAGACCCTAAAATTGAAAGGCATTTCAAATGAACTCTGAAAAGGTTGAAAGTTGGCATGATATCATCATTTCATCCACATAGCATCTGCAAGAAAGTTGAGAGGGTTACGGCAAAAACTGGATGCACTTCGTGTACAAAACGGACAATCTCTTTCAAAGTATCAGGATTTCATCCGGAAACTCGTCTCTTACAAACGGATTTCATTTTTTAAAACTTATTTGAACTCTTGACTTTTTGTGTGTTCAAAATGCACCATTCAAAGCCACATCATCATTTTTCAATCCTTTCTCATTTCATTTGTTATTTTTCATGCATTTACTAATTATTTTGAGCTATAAGACCCTAAAATTGAAAGGCATTTTGAATGAACTCTGAAAAGGTTGAAAGTTGGCATGATATCATCATTTCATCCACATAGCATGTGCAAGAAAGTTGAGAGGGTTACGGAAAAACCTGGATGCACTTCGTGTACAAAACGGACAATCTCTTTCAAAGTATCAGGATTTCATCCGGAAACTCGTCTGTTACAAAGGGATTTCATTTTTTAAAACTTATTTGAACTCCTGACTTTTTGTGTGTTGAAAATGCACCATTCAAAGCCACATCATCATTTTTCAATCCTTTCTGACTTCATTTGTTATTTTTCATGCATTTACTAATTATTTTGAGCTATAAGACCCTAAAATTGAAAGGCATTTCAAATGAACTCTGAAAAGGTTGAAAGTTGGCATGATATCGTCATTTCATCCACATAGCATGTGCAAGAAAGTTGAGAGGGTTACGGCAAAAAGTGGATGCACTTCGTGTACAAAACGGACAATCTCTTTCAAAGTATATGGATTTCATCCGGAAACTCGTCTGTTACAAAGGGATTTCTTTTTTTTTAACTTATCTGAACTCCTGACTTTTTGTGTGTTCAAAATGCACCATTCAAAGCCACATCATCATTTTTCAATCCTTTCTGACTTCATTTGTTATTTTTGATGCGTTTACTAATTATTTTGAGCTATAAGACCCTAAAATTGAAAGGCATTTCAAATGAACTCTGAAAACGTTGAAAGTTGGCATGATATCATCATTTCATCCACATAGCATTTGCAAGAAAGTTGAGAGGGTTACGGCAAAAACTGGATGCACTTCGTGTACAAAACGGACAATCTCTTTCAAAGTATCAGGATTTCATCCGGAAACTCGTCTGTTACAAAGGGATTTCATTTTTTAAAACTTATTTGAACTCCTGACTTTTTGTGTGTTCAAAATGCACCATTCAAAGCCACATCATCATTTTTCAATCCTTTCTGACTTCATTTGTTATTTTTCATGCATTTACTAATTATTTTGAGCTATAAGACCCTAAAATTGAAAAGCATTTCGAATGAACTCTGAAAAGGTTGAAAGTTGGCATGATATCATCATTTCATCCACATAGCATGTGCAAGAAAGTTGAGAGAGTTACGGCAAAAACTGGATGCACTTCGTGTACAAAACGGACAATCTCTTTCAAAGTATCAGGATTTCATCCGGAAACTCGTCTGTTACAAAGGGATTTCTTTTTTTTTAAACTTATCTGAACTCCTGACTTTTTGTGTGTTCAAAATGCACCATTCAAAGCCACATCATCATTTTTCAATCCTTTCTGACTTCATTTGTTATTTTTGATGCGTTTACTAATTATTTTGAGCTATAAGACCCTAAAATTGAAAGGCATTTCAAATGAACTCTGAAAAGGTTGAAAGTTGGCATGATATCATCATTTCATCCACATAGCATCTGCAAGAAAGTTGAGAGGGTTACGGCAAAAACTGGATGCACTTCGTGTACAAAACGGACAATCTCTTTCAAAGTATCAGGATTTCATCCGGAAACTCGTCTCTTACAAAGGGATTTCATTTTTTTAAACTTATTTGAACTCCTGACTTTTTGTGTGTTCAAAATGCACCATTCAAAGCCACATCATCATTTTTCAATCCTTTCTGACTTCATTTGTTATTTTTCATGCATTTACTAATTATTTTGAGCTATAAGACCCTAAAATTGAAAGGCATTTCAAATGAACTCTGAAAAGGTTGAAAGTTGGCATGATATCATCATTTCATCCACATAGCATGTGCAAGAAAGTTGAGAGGGTTACGGCAAAAAGTGGATGCACTTCGTGTACAAAACGGACAATCTCTTTCAAAGTATATGGATTTCATCCGGAAACTCGTCTGTTACAAAGGGATTTCTTTTTTTTTAAACTTATCTGAACTCCTGACTTTTTGTGTGTTCAAAATGCACCATTCAAAGCCACATCATCATTTTTCAATCCTTTCTGACTTCATTTGTTATTTTTGATGCGTTTACTAATTATTTTGAGCTATAAGACCCTAAAATTGAAAGGCATTTCAAATGAACTCTGAAAAGGTTGAAAGTTGGCATGATATCATCATTTCATCCACATAGCATCTGCAAGAAAGTTGAGAGGGTTACGGCAAAAACTGGATGCACTTCGTGTACAAAACGGACAATCTCTTTCAAAGTATCAGGATTTCATCCGGAAACTCGTCTCTTACAAAGGGATTTCATTTTTTTAAACTTATTTGAACTCCTGACTTTTTGTGTGTTCAAAATGCACCATTCAAAGCCACATCATCATTTTTCAATCCTTTCTGACTTTTTTTGTTATTTTTCATGCATTTACTAATTATTTTGAGCTATAAGACCCTAAAATTGAAAGGCACTTCAAATGAACTCTGAAAAGGTTGAAAGTTGGCATGATATCATCATTTCATCCACATAGCATGTGCAAGAAAGTTGAGAGGGTTACGGCAAAAATTGGATGCACTTCGTGTACAAAACGGACAATCTCTTTCAAAGTATCAGGATTTCATCCGGAAACTCGTCTGTTACAAAGGGATTTCATTTTTTAAAACTTATTTGAACTCCTGACTTTTTGTGTGTTCAAAATGCACCATTCAAAGCCACATCATCATTTTTCAATCCTTTCTGACTTCATTTGTTATTTTTCATGCATTTACTAATTATTTTGAGCTATAAGACCCTAAAATTGAAAGGCATTTCAAATGAACTCTGAAAAGGTTGAAAGTTGGCATGATATCATCATTTCATCCACATAGCATGTGCAAGAAAGTTGAGAGGGTTACGGCAAAAACTGGATGCACTTCGTGTACAAAACGGACAATCTCTTTCAAAGTATCAGGATTTCATCCGGAAACTCGTCTGTTACAAAGGGATTTCATTTTTTTAAAACTTATTTGAACTCCTGACTTTTTGTGTGTTCAAAATGCACCATTCAAAGCCACATCATCATTTTTCAATCCTTTCTGACTTCATTTGTTATTTTTGATGCGTTTACTAATTATTTTGAGCTATAAGACCCTAAAATTGAAAGGCATTTCAAATGAACTCTGAAAAGGTTGAAAGTTGGCATGATATCATCATTTCATCCACATAGCAT
>NW_025230284.1:5410-6047 GCF_018294505.1 Triticum aestivum | reverse complement strand
TCTTTCAAAGTATCAGGATTTCATCCGGAAACTCGTCTGTTACAAAGGGATTTCATTTTTTAAAACTTATTTGAACTCCTGACTTTGTGTGTGTTCAAAATGCACCATTCAAAGGCACATCATCATTTTTCAATCCTTTGTGACTTCATTTGTTATTTTTAATGCATTTACTAATTATTTTGAGCTATAAGACCCTAAAATTGAAAAGCATTTCAAATGAACTCTGAAAAGGTTGAAAGTTGGCATGATATCATCATTTCATCCACATAGCATGTGCAAGAAAGTTGAGAGGGTTGCGGCAAAAACTGGATGCACTTCGTGTACAAAACGGACAATCTCTTTCAAAGTATCAGGATTTCATCCGGAAACTCGTCTCTTACAAAGGGATTTCATTTTTTAAAACTTATTTGAACTCCTGACTTTTTGTGTGTTCAAAATGCACCATTCAAAGCCACATCATCATTTTTCAATCCTTTCTGACTTTTTTTTGGTATTTTTCATGCATTTACTAATTATTTTGAGCTATAAGACCCTAAAATTGAAAGGCACTTCAAATGAACTCTGAAAAGGTTGAAAGTTGGCATGATATCATCATTTCATCCACATAGCATGTGCAAGAAAGTTGAGAGGGTTACGG
>NW_025230284.1:4828-5140 GCF_018294505.1 Triticum aestivum | reverse complement strand
AACTTATCTGAACTCCTGACTTTTTGTGTGTTCAAAATGCACCATTCAAAGCCACATCATCATTTTTCAATCCTTTCTGACTTCATTTGTTATTTTTGATGCGTTTACTAATTATTTTGAGCTATAAGACCCTAAAATTGAAAGGCATTTCAAATGAACTCTGAAAACGTTGAAAGTTGGCATGATATCATCATTTCATCCACATAGCATTTGCAAGAAAGTTGAGAGGGTTACGGCAAAAACTGGATGCACTTCGTGTACAAAACGGACAATCTCTTTCAAAGTATCAGGATTTCATCCGGAAACTCGTCT
>NW_025230284.1:0-662 GCF_018294505.1 Triticum aestivum | reverse complement strand
AGTTGGCATGATATCATCATTTCATCAACATAGCATGTGCAAGAAAGTTGAGAGGGTTGCGGCAAAAACTGGATGCACTTCGTGTACAAAACGGACAATCTCTTTCAAAGTATCAGGATTTCATCCGGAAACTCGTCTCTTACAAAGGGATTTCATTTTTTTAAACTTATTTGAACTCCTGACTTTTTGTGTGTTCAAAATGCACCATTGAAAGCCACATCATCATTTTTCAATCCTTTCTGACTTCATTTGTTATTTTTCATGCATTTACTAATTATTTTGAGCTATAAGACCCTAAAATTGAAAGGCACTTCAAATGAACTCTGAAAAGGTTGAAAGTTGGCATGATATCATCATTTCATCCACATAGCATGTGCAAGAAAGTTGAGAGGGTTACGGCAAAAATTGGATGCACTTCGGGTACAAAACGGACAATCTCTTTCAAAGTATCAGGATTTCATCCGGAAACTCGTCTGTTACAAAGGGATTTCATTTTTTTAAACTTATTTGAACTCCTGACTTTTTGTGTGTTCAAAATGCACCATTCAAAGCCACATCATCATTTTTCAATGCTTTGTGACTTCATTTGTTATTTTTGATGCGTTTACTAATTATTTTGAGCTATAAGACCCTAAAATTGAAAGGCATTTCAAATGAACTCT
>NW_025230283.1:4941-15279 GCF_018294505.1 Triticum aestivum | reverse complement strand
TCTGGAAGTGTTGTGGCGGTTGCAAACGCCCGGCATGCTTCTCCTGGGTGTGCCCCCCTCACGGACGGCGCAGGCGCCGGCACCTGGAGGGGGAAACGGACGCGTCGGGTCTACACGGATGGGGTCTTGCTGTGGCTTTGGCCCAGATGTTGCTCCAAAGTGTTCCTATGGGCTGACCTAACACAACCGGGTGGAGAGTTCCACTGGTCAAAGCTCGTCCGTGCAAAGTCAAAGGGCTAGATCCCGTGGTCAAACGCTACAGGGTTAGGCGGGACGGGGGCCCTCGGGCGTAGCAATGCCACCGGAGCATCGCACCGGGCCCTCATACATGTCGTACGGTGTGGTGGCATGTCCGATGAGGCGGCACGCGTCTCCGGGGTGTGGCCCCCCTGACGGACGGCGATGACACAGTAGTAGACGTTCTGCGGTAACGATGCGGCATGAATATTATTAAATACTCGGAGAGCGATAAAATCATGAGTTTTTTACACTACGTGGGCACATGTGCTATAGGACTGATGGTAATTTTTCATAGTTTTTGGTGATGGATAAGTATCTGAACACTTCCCTCTCCGCGCATTGCTCTTCGCGCGTCTACGACTGTGGCCGGTGGCCTCTGGGGGCTAGCACATGCCGCCAAATCCTTTCACAAGTCTGGAAGTGTTGTGGCGGTTGCAAACGCCCGGGACGCGTCTCCCGGGTGTGCCCCCCTCACGGACGGCGCCGCTGCCGGCACCTGGAGGGGGAAACGGACGCGTCGGGTCTACACGGATGGGGTCTTGCTGTGGCTTTGGCCCAGATGTTGCTCCAAAGTGTTCCTATGGGCTGACCTAACACAACCGGGTGGAGAGTTCCACTGGTCAAAGCCCGTCCGTGCAAAGTCAAAGGGCTAGATCCCGTGGTCAAACGCTACAGGGTTAGGCGGGACGAGGGCCCTCGGGGGGTAGCAATGCCACTGGAGCATCCCACCGGGCCCTCATACATATCGTACGGTGTGGTGGCATGTCCGATGAGGCGGCACGCGTCTCCGGGGTGTGGCCCCCCTCACGGACGGCGATGACACAGTAGTAGCCGTTCTGCGGTAACGATGTGGTGTGAATATTATTAAATACTCGGAGCGCGATAAAATTATGAGTTTTTTACACGACATGGGCACATGTGCTATAGGACTGATGGTAATTTTTCATAGTTTTTTGTGGTGGAGAAGTATCTGAACACTTCCCTCTCCGCGGATTGCTCTTCGCGTGTCTACGACTGTGGCCGCGGACTCCGGGGGCTAGCACATGCCGCCAAATCCTCTCACAAGTCTGGAAGTGTTGTGGCGGTTGCAAACGCCCGGCATGCGTCTCCGGGGTGTGCCCCCCTCACGGACGGCGCAGCCGCCGGCACCTGGAGGGGGAAACGGACGCGTCGGGTCTACACGGATGGGGTCTTGCTGTGGCTTTGGCCCAGATGTTGCTCCAAAGTGTTCCTATGGGCTGACCTAACACAACCGGGTGGAGAGTTCCACTGGTCAAAGCCCGTCCGTGCAAAGTCAAAGGGCTAGATCCCGTGGTCAAACGCTACAGGGTTAGGCGCGACGAGGGCCCTCGGGGGGTAGCAATGCCACTGGAGCATCCCACCGGGCCCTCATACATATCGTACGGCGTGGTGGCATGTCCGATGAGGCGGCACGCGTCTCCGGGGTGTGGCCCCCCTCACGGACGGCGATGACACAGTAGTAGACGTTCTGCGGTAACGATGCGGTGTGAATATTATTAAATACTCGGAGCGCGATAAAATTATGAGTTTTTTACACGACATGGGCACATGTGCTATAGGACTAATGGTAATTTTTCATAGTTTTTTGTGGTGGAGAAGTATCTGAACACTTCCCTCTCCGCGGATTGCTCTTCGCGTGTCTACGACTGTGGCCGCGGACTCCGGGGGCTAGCACATGCCGCCAAATCCTCTCACAAGTCTGGAAGTGTTGTGGCGGTTGCAAACGCCCGGCATGCGTCTCCGGGGTGTGCCCCCCTCACGGACGGCGCAGCCGCCGGCACCTGGAGGGGGAAACGGACGCGTCGGGTCTACACGGATGGGGTCTTGCTGTGGCTTTGGCCCAGATGTTGCTCCAAAGTGTTCCTATTGGCTGACCTAACACAACCGGGTGGAGAGTTCCACTGGTCAAAGCCCGTCCGTGCAAAGTCAAAGGGCTAGATCCCGTGGTCAAACGCTACAGGGTTAGGCGCGACGAGGGCCCTCGGGGGGTAGCAATGCCACTGGAGCATCCCACCGGGCCCTCATACATATCGTACGGCGTGGTGGCATGTCCGATGAGGCGGCACGCGTCTCCGGGGTGTGGCCCCCCTCACGGACGGCGATGACACAGTAGTAGACGTTCTGCGGTAACGATGCGGTGTGAATATTATTAAATACTCGGAGCGCGATAAAATTATGAGTTTTTTACACGACATGGGCACATGTGCTATAGGACTGATGGTAATTTTTCATAGTTTTTTGTGGTGGAGAAGTATCTGAACACTTCCCTCTCCGCGGATTGCTCTTCGCGTGTCTACGACTGTGGCCGCGGACTCCGGGGGCTAGCACATGCCGCCAAATCCTCTCACAAGTCTGGAAGTGTTGTGGCGGTTGCAAACGCCCGGCATGCGTCTCCGGGGTGTGCCCCCCTCACGGACGGCGCAGCCGCCGGCACCTGGAGGGGGAAACGGATGGGGTCTTGCTGTGGCTTTGGCCCAATTGTTGCTCCAAAGTGTTCCTAAGGGCTGACCTAACACAACCGGGTGGAGAGTTCCACTGGTCAAAGCCCGTCCGTGCAAAGTCAAAGGGCTAGATCCCGTGGTCAAACGCTACAGGGTTAGGCGAGACGAGTGCCCTCGGGGGGTAGCAATGCCACTGGAGCATCCCACCGGGCCCTCATACATATCGTACGGTGTGGTGGCATGTCCGATGAGGCGGCACGCGTCTCCGGGGTGTGGCCCCCCTCACGGACGGCGATGACACAGTAGTAGACGTTCTGCGGTAACGATGCGGTGTGAATATTATTAAATACTCGGAGCGCGATAAAATTATGAGTTTTTTACACGACATGGGCACATGTGCTATAGGACTGATGGTAATTTTTCATAGTTTTTTGTGGTGGAGAAGTATCTGAACACTTCCCTCTCCGCGGATTGCTCTTCGCGCGTCTACGACTGTGGCCGCGGACTCCGGGGGCTAGCACATGCCGCCAAATCCTTTCAGAAGTCTGGAAGTGTTGTGGCGGTTGCAAACGCCCGGCACGCGTCTCCGGGGTGTGCCCCCCTCACGGACGGCGCTGCCGCCGGCACCTGGAGGGGGAAACGGACGCGTCGGGTCTACACGGATGGGGTCTTGCTGTGGCTTTGGCCCAGATGTTGCTCCAAAGTGTTCCTATGGGCTGACCTAACACAACCGGGTGGAGAGTTCCACTGGTCAAAGCCCGTCCGTGCAAAGTCAAAGGGCTAGATCCCGTGGTCAAACGCTACAGGGTTAGGCGGGACGAGGGCCCTCGGGGGGTAGCAATGCCACTGGAGCATCCCACCGGGCCCTCATACATATCGTACGGTGTGGTGGCATGTCCGATGAGGCGGCACGCGTCTCCGGGGTGTGGCCCCCCTCACGGACGGCGATGACACAGTAGTAGACGTTCTGCGGTAACGATGCGGTGTGAATATTGTTAAATACTCGGAGCGCGATAAAATTATGAGTTTTTTACACGACATGGGCACATGTGCTATAGGACTGATGGTAATTTTTCATAGTTTTTTGTGGTGGAGAAGTATCTGAACACTTCCCTCTCCGCGGATTGCTCTTCGCGTGTCTACGACTGTGGCCGCGGACTCCGGGGGCTAGCACATGCCGCCAAATCCTCTCACAAGTCTGGAAGTGTTGTGGCGGTTGCAAACGCCCGGCATGCGTCTCCGGGGTGTGCCCCCCCTCACGGACGGCGCAGCCGCCGGCACCTGGAGGGGGAAACGGACGCGTCGGGTCTACACGGATGGGGTCTTGCTGTGGCTTTGGCCCAGATGTTGCTCCAAAGTGTTCCTATGGGCTGACCTAACACAACCGGGTGGAGAGTTCCACTGGTCAAAGCCCGTCCGTGCAAAGTCAAAGGGCTAGATCCCGTGGTCAAACGCTACAGGGTTAGGCGCGACGAGGGCCCTCGGGGGGTAGCAATGCCACTGGAGCATCCCACCGGGCCCTCATACATATCGTACGGTGTGGTGGCATGTCCGATGAGGCGGCACGCGTCTCCGGGGTGTGGCCCCCCTCACGGACGGCGATGACACAGTAGTAGACGTTCTGCGGTAACGATGCGGCATGAATATTATTAAATACTCGGAGAGCGATAAAATCATGAGTTTTTTACACGACGTGGGCACATGTGCTATAGGACTGATGGTAATTTTTCATAGTTTTTGGTGATGGATAAGTATCTGAACACTTCCCTCTCCGCGGATTGCTCTTCGCGCGTCTACGACTGTGGCCGGTGGCCTCTGGGGGCTAGCACATGCCGCCAAATCCTTTCACAAGTCTGGAAGTGTTGTGGCGGTTGCAAACGCCCGGCATGCGTCTCCGGGGTGTGCCCCCCTCACGGACGGCGCAGCCGCCGGCACCTGGAGGGGGAAACGGACGAGTCGGGTCTACACGGATGGGGTCTTGCTGTGGCTTTGGCCCAGATGTTGCTCCAAAGTGTTCCTATGGGCTGACCTAACACAACCGGGTGGAGAGTTCCACTGGTCAAAGCCCGTCCGTGCAAAGTCAAAGGGCTAGATCCCGTGGTCAAACGCTACAGGGTTAGGCGGGACGAGGGCCCTCGGGGGGTAGCAATGCCACTGGAGCATCCCACCGGGCCCTCATACATATCGTACGGTGTGGTGGCATGTCCGAAGAGGCGGCACGCGTCTCCGGGGTGTGGCCCCCCTCAGGGACGGCGATGACAAAGTAGTGGACATTCTGCGGCGATGATGCGGTGTGAATATTATTAAATACTCGGAGCGCGATAAAATTATGAGTTTTTTACACGACGTGGGCACATGTGCTATAGGACTGATGGTAATTTTTCATAGTTTTTTGTGGTGGAGAAGTATCTGAACACTTCCCTCTCCGCGGATTGCTCTTCGCGTGTCTACGACTGTGGCCGCGGACTCCGGGGGCTAGCACATGCCGCCAAATCCTCTCACAAGTCTGGAAGTGTTGTGGCGGTTGCAAACGCCCGGCATGCTTCTCCTGGGTGTGCCCCCCTCACGGACGGCGCAGGCGCCGGCACCTGGAGGGGGAAACGGACGCGTCGGGTCTACACGGATGGGGTCTTGCTGTGGCTTTGGCCCAGATGTTGCTCCAAAGTGTTCCTATGGGCTGACCTAACACAACCGGGTGGAGAGTTCCACTGGTCAAAGCTCGTCCGTGCAAAGTCAAAGGGCTAGATCCCGTGGTCAAACGCTACAGGGTTAGGCGGGACGGGGGCCCTCGGGCGTAGCAATGCCACCGGAGCATCGCACCGGGCCCTCATACATGTCGTACGGTGTGGTGGCATGTCCGATGAGGCGGCACGCGTCTCCGGGGTGTGGCCCCCCTGACGGACGGCGATGACACAGTAGTAGACGTTCTGCGGTAACGATGCGGCATGAATATTATTAAATACTCGGAGAGCGATAAAATCATGAGTTTTTTACACGACGTGGGCACATGTGCTATAGGACTGATGGTAATTTTTCATAGTTTTTGGTGATGGATAAGTATCTGAACACTTCCCTCTCCGCGGATTGCTCTTCGCGCGTCTACGACTGTGGCCGGTGGCCTCTGGGGGCTAGCACATGCCGCCAAATCCTTTCACAAGTCTGGAAGTGTTGTGGCGGTTGCAAACGCCCGGCACGCATCTCCCGGGTGTGCCCCCCTCACGGACGGCGCCGCCGCCGGCACCTGGAGGGGGAAACGGACGCGTCGGGTCTACACGGATGGGGTCTTGCTGTGGCTTTGGCCCAGATGTTGCTCCAAAGTGTTCCTATGGGCTGACCTAACACAACCGGGTGGAGAGTTCCACTGGTCAAAGCCCGTCCGTGCAAAGTCAAAGGGCTAGATCCCGTGGTCAAACGCTACAGGGTTAGGCGGGACGAGGGCCCTCGGGGGGTAGCAATGCCACTGGAGCATCCCACCGGGCCCTCATACATATCGTACGGTGTGGTGGCATGTCCGATGAGGCGGCACGCGTCTCCGGGGTGTGGCCCCCCTCACGGACGGCGATGACACAGTAGTAGACGTTCTGCGGTAACGATGCGGTGTGAATATTGTTAAATACTAGGAGCGCGATAAAATTATGAGTTTTTTACACGACATGGGCACATGTGCTATAGGACTGATGGTAATTTTTCATAGTTTTTTGTGGTGGAGAAGTATCTGAACACTTCCCTCTCCGCGGATTGCTCTTCGCGTGTCTACGACTGTGGCCGCGGACTCCGGGGGCTAGCACATGCCGCCAAATCCTCTCACAAGTCTGGAAGTGTTGTGGCGGTTGCAAACGCCCGGCATGCGTCTCCGGGGTGTGCCCCCCTCACGGACGGCGCAGCCGCCAGCACCTGGAGGGGGAAACGGACGCGTCGGGTCTACACGGATGGGGTCTTGCTGTGGCTTTGGCCCAGATGTTGCTCCAAAGTGTTCCTATGGGCTGACCTAACACAACCGGGTGGAGAGTTCCACTGGTCAAAGCCCGTCCGTGCAAAGTCAAAGGGCTAGATCCCGTGGTCAAACGCTACAGGGTTAGGCGCGACGAGGGCCCTCGGGGGGTAGCAATGCCACTGGAGCATCCCACCGGGCCCTCATACATATCGTACGGTGTGGTGGCATGTCCGATGAGGCGGCACGCGTCTCCGGGGTGTGGCCCCCCTCACGGACGGCGATGACACAGTAGTAGACGTTCTGCGGTAACGATGCGGTGTGAATATTATTAAATACTCGGAGCGCGATAAAATTATGAGTTTTTTACACGACATGGGCACATGTGCTATAGGACTGATGGTAATTTTTCATAGTTTTTTGTGGTGGAGAAGTATCTGAACACTTCCCTCTCCGCGGATTGCTCTTCGCGCGTCTACGACTGTGGCCGCGGACTCCGGGGGCTAGCACATGCCGCCAAATCCTTTCAGAAGTCTGGAAGTGTTGTGGCGGTTGCAAACGCCCGGCACGCGTCTCCGGGGTGTGCCCCCCTCACGGACGGCGCCGCCGCCGGCACCGGGAGGGGGAAACGGACGCGTCGGGTCTACACGGATGGGGTCTTGCTGTGGCTTTGGCCCAGATGTTGCTCCAAAGTGTTCCTATGGGCTGACCTAACACAACCGGGTGGAGAGTTCCACTGGTCAAAGCCCGTCCGTGCAAAGTCAAAGGGCTAGATCCCGTGGTCAAACGCTACAGGGTTAGGCGCGACGAGGGCCCTCGGGGGGTAGCAATGCCACTGGAGCATCCCACCGGGCCCTCATACATATCGTACGGTGTGGTGGCATGTCCGATGAGGCGGCACGCGTCTCCGGGGTGTGGCCCCCCTCACGGACGGCGATGACACAGTAGTAGACGTTCTGCGGTAACGATGCGGTGTGAATATTATTAAATACTCGGAGCGCGATAAAATTATGAGTTTTTTACACGACATGGGCACATGTGCTATAGGACTGATGGTAATTTTTCATAGTTTTTTGTGGTGGAGAAGTATCTGAACACTTCCCTCTCCGCGGATTGCTCTTCGCGTGTCCACGACTGTGGCCGCGGACTCCGGGGGCTAGCACATGCCGCCAAATCCTCTCACAAGTCTGGAAGTGTTGTGGCGGTTGCAAACGCCCGGCATGCGTCTCCGGGGTGTGCCCCCCTCACGGACGGCGCAGCCGCCGGCACCTGGAGGGGGAAACGGACGCGTCGGGTCTACACGGATGGGGTCTTGCTGTGGCTTTGGCCCAGATGTTGCTCCAAAGTGTTCCTATGGGCTGACCTAACACAACCGGGTGGAGAGTTCCACTGGTCAAAGCCTGTCCGTGCAAAGTCAAAGGGCTAGATCCCGTGGTCAAACGCTACAGGGTTAGGCGGGACGAGGGCCCTCGGGGGGTAGCAATGCCACTGGAGCATCCCACCGGGCCCTCATACATATCGTACGGTGTGGTGGCATGTCCGAAGAGGCGGCACGCGTCTCCGGGGTGTGGCCCCCCTCAGGGACGGCGATGACAAAGTAGTGGACGTTCTGTGGCGATGATGCGGTGTGAATATTTTTAAATACTCGGAGCGCGATAAAATTATGAGTTTTTTACACGACGTGGGCACATGTGCTATAGGACTGATGGTAATTTTTCATAGTTTTTTGTGGTGGAGAAGTATCTGAACACTTCCCTCTCCGCGGATTGCTCTTCGCGTGTCTACGACTGTGGCCGCGGACTCCGGGGGCTAGCACATGCCGCCAAATCCTCTCACAACTCTGGAAGTGTTGTGGCGGTTGCAAACGCCCGGCATGCTTCTCCTGGGTGTGCCCCCCTCACGGACGGCGCAGGCGCCGGCACCTGGAGGGGGAAACGGACGCGTCGGGTCTACACGGATGGGGTCTTGCTGTGGCTTTGGCCCAGATGTTGCTCCAAAGTGTTCCTATGGGCTGACCTAACACAACCGGGTGGAGAGTTCCACTGGTCAAAGCTCGTCCGTGCAAAGTCAAAGGGCTAGATCCCGTGGTCAAACGCTACAGGGTTAGGCGGGACGGGGGCCCTCGGGCGTAGCAATGCCACCGGAGCATCGCACCGGGCCCTCATACATGTCGTACGGTGTGGTGGCATGTCCGATGAGGCGGCACGCGTCTCCGGGGTGTGGCCCCCCTGACGGACGGCGATGACACAGTAGTAGACGTTCTGCGGTAACGATGCGGCATGAATATTATTAAATACTCGGAGAGCGATAAAATCATGAGTTTTTTACACGACGTGGGCACATGTGCTATAGGACTGATGGTAATTTTTCATAGTTTTTGGTGATGGATAAGTATCTGAACACTTCCCTCTCCGCGGATTACTCTTCGCGCGTCTACGATTGTGGCCGGTGGCCTCTGGGGGCTAGCACATGCCGCCAAATCCTTTCACAAGTCTGGAAGTGTTGTGGCGGTTGCAAACGCCCGGCACGCGTCTCCCGGGTGTGCCCCCCTCATGGACGGCGCCGCCGCCGGCACCTGGAGGGGGAAACGGACGCGTCGGGTCTACACGGATGGGGTCTTGCTGTGGCTTTGGCCCAGATGTTGCTCCAAAGTGTTCCTATGGGCTGACCTAACACAACCGGGTGGAGAGTTCCACTGGTCAAAGCCCGTCCGTGCAAAGTCAAAGGGCTAGATCCCGTGGTCAAACGCTACAGGGTTAGGCGAGACGAGTGCCCTCGGGGGGTAGCAATGCCACGGGAGCATCCCACCGGGCCCTCATACATATCGTACGGTGTGGTGGCATGTCCGATGAGGCGGCACGCGTCTCCAGGGTGTGGCCGCCCTCACGGACGGCGATGACACAGTAGTAGACATTCTGCGGTAACGATGCGGTGTGAATATTATTAAATACTCGGAGCGCGATAAAATTATGAGTTTTTTACACGACATGGGCACATGTGCTATAGGACTGATGGTAATTTTTCATAGTTTTTTGTGGTGGAGAAGTATCTGAACACTTCCCTCTCCACGGATTGCTCTTCGCGTGTCTACGACTGTGGCCGCGGACTCCGGGGGCTAGCACATGCCGCCAAATCCTCTCACAAGTCTGGAAGTGTTGTGGCGGTTGCAAACGCCCGGCATGCGTCTCCGGGGTGTGCCCCCCTCACGGACGGCACAGCCGCCGGCACCTGGAGGGGGAAACGGACGCGTCGGGTCTACACGGATGGGGTCTTGCTGTGGCTTTGGCCCAGATGTTGCTCCAAAGTGTTCCTATGGGCTGACCTAACACAACCAGGTGGAGAGTTCCACTGGTCAAAGCCCGTCCGTGCAAAGTCAAAGGGCTAGATCCCGTGGTCAAACGCTACAGGGTTAGGCGCGACGAGGGCCCTCGGGGGGTAGCAATGCCACTGGAGCATCCCACCGGGCCCTCATACATATCGTACGGTGTGGTGGCATGTCCGATGAGGTGGCACGCGTCTCCGGGGTGTGGCCCCCCTCACGGACGGCGATGACACAGTAGTAGACGTTCTGCGGTAACGATGCGGTGTGAATATTATTAAATACTCGGAGCGCGATAAAATTATGAGTTTTTTACACGACATGGGCACATGTGCTATAGGACTGATGGTAATTTTTCATAGTTTTTTGTGGTGGAGAAGTATCTG
>NW_025230283.1:4214-4931 GCF_018294505.1 Triticum aestivum | reverse complement strand
GGCGATGATGCGGTGTGAATATTTTTAAATACTCGGAGCGCGATAAAATTATGAGTTTTTTACACGACGTGGGCACATGTGCTATAGGACTGATGGTAATTTTTCATAGTTTTTTGTGGTGGAGAAGTATCTGAACACTTCCCTCTCCGCGGATTGCTCTTCGCGTGTCTACGACTGTGGCCGCGGACTCCGGGGGCTAGCACATGCCGCCAAATCCTCTCACAACTCTGGAAGTGTTGTGGCGGTTGCAAACGCCCGGCATGCTTCTCCTGGGTGTGCCCCCCTCACGGACGGCGCAGGCGCCGGCACCTGGAGGGGGAAACGGACGCGTCGGGTCTACACGGATGGGGTCTTGCTGTGGCTTTGGCCCAGATGTTGCTCCAAAGTGTTCCTATGGGCTGACCTAACACAACCGGGTGGAGAGTTCCACTGGTCAAAGCTCGTCCGTGCAAAGTCAAAGGGCTAGATCCCGTGGTCAAACGCTACAGGGTTAGGCGGGACGGGGGCCCTCGGGCGTAGCAATGCCACCGGAGCATCGCACCGGGCCCTCATACATGTCGTACGGTGTGGTGGCATGTCCGATGAGGCGGCACGCGTCTCCGGGGTGTGGCCCCCCTGACGGACGGCGATGACACAGTAGTAGACGTTCTGCGGTAACGATGCGGCATGAATATTATTAAATACTCGGAGAGCGATAAAATCATGAGTTTTTTACAC
>NW_025230283.1:0-4204 GCF_018294505.1 Triticum aestivum | reverse complement strand
CGAGTGCCCTCGGGGGGTAGCAATGCCACGGGAGCATCCCACCGGGCCCTCATACATATCGTACGGTGTGGTGGCATGTCCGATGAGGCGGCACGCGTCTCCAGGGTGTGGCCGCCCTCACGGACGGCGATGACACAGTAGTAGACATTCTGCGGTAACGATGCGGTGTGAATATTATTAAATACTCGGAGCGCGATAAAATTATGAGTTTTTTACACGACATGGGCACATGTGCTATAGGACTGATGGTAATTTTTCATAGTTTTTTGTGGTGGAGAAGTATCTGAACACTTCCCTCTCCACGGATTGCTCTTCGCGTGTCTACGACTGTGGCCGCGGACTCCGGGGGCTAGCACATGCCGCCAAATCCTCTCACAAGTCTGGAAGTGTTGTGGCGGTTGCAAACGCCCGGCATGCGTCTCCGGGGTGTGCCCCCCTCACGGACGGCACAGCCGCCGGCACCTGGAGGGGGAAACGGACGCGTCGGGTCTACACGGATGGGGTCTTGCTGTGGCTTTGGCCCAGATGTTGCTCCAAAGTGTTCCTATGGGCTGACCTAACACAACCAGGTGGAGAGTTCCACTGGTCAAAGCCCGTCCGTGCAAAGTCAAAGGGCTAGATCCCGTGGTCAAACGCTACAGGGTTAGGCGCGACGAGGGCCCTCGGGGGGTAGCAATGCCACTGGAGCATCCCACCGGGCCCTCATACATATCGTACGGTGTGGTGGCATGTCCGATGAGGTGGCACGCGTCTCCGGGGTGTGGCCCCCCTCACGGACGGCGATGACACAGTAGTAGACGTTCTGCGGTAACGATGCGGTGTGAATATTATTAAATACTCGGAGCGCGATAAAATTATGAGTTTTTTACACGACATGGGCACATGTGCTATAGGACTGATGGTAATTTTTCATAGTTTTTTGTGGTGGAGAAGTATCTGAACACTTCCCTCTCCGCGGATTGCTCTTCGCGTGTCCACGACTGTGGCCGCGGACTCCGGGGGCTAGCACATGCCGCCAAATCCTCTCACAAGTCTGGAAGTGTTGTGGCGGTTGCAAACGCCCGGCAGGCGTCTCCCGGGTGTGCCCCCCTCACGGACGGCGCAGCCGCCGGCACCTGGAGGGGGAAACGGACGCGTCGGGTCTACACGGATGGGGTCTTGCTGTGGCTTTGGCCCAGATGTTGCTCCAAAGTGTTCCTATGGGCTGACCTAACACAACCGGGTGGAGAGTTCCACTGGTCAAAGCTCGTCCGTGCAAAGTCAAAGGGCTAGATCCCGTGGTCAAACGCTACAGGGTTAGGCGGGACGGGGGCCTTCGGGGGGTAGCAATGCCACTGGAGCATCCCACCGGGCCCTCATACATATCGTACGGTGTGGTGGCATGTCCGAAGAGGCGGCACGCGTCTCCGGTGTGTGGCCCCCCTCACGGACGGCGATGACAAAGTAGTAGACGTTCTGCGGCGATGATGCGGTGTGAATATTATTAAATACTCGGAGCGCGATAAAATTATGAGTTTTTTACACGACGTGGGCACATGTGATATAGGACTGATGGTAATTTTTCATAGTTTTTTGTGGTGGAGAAGTATCTGAACACTTCCCTCTCCGCGGATTGCTCTTCGCGTGTCTACGACTGTGGCCGCGGACTCCGGGGGCTAGCACATGCCACCAAATCCTCTCACAAGTCTGGAAGTGTTGTGGCGGTTGCAAACGCCCGGCATGCGTCTCCAGGGTGTGCCCCCCTCACGGACGGCGCAGCCGCCGGCACCTGGAGGGGGAAACGGACGCGTCGTGTCTACACGGATGGGGTCTTGCTGTGGCTTTGGCCCAGATGTTGCTCCAAAGTGTTCCTATGGGCTGACCTAACACAACCGGGTGGAGAGTTCCACTGGTCAAAGCCCGTCCGTGCAAAGTCAAAGGGCTAGATCCCGTGGTCAAACGCTACAGGGTTAGGCGCGACGAGGGCCCTCGGGGGGTAGCAATGCCACTGGAGCATCCCACCGGGCCCTCATACATATCGTACGGTGTGGTGGCATGTCCGAAGAGGCGGCACGCGTCTCCGGGGTGTGGCCCCCCTCAGGGACGGCGATGACAAAGTAGTGGACGTTCTGCGGCGATGATGCGGTGTGAATATTTTTAAATACTCGGAGCGCGATAAAATTATGAGTTTTTTACACGACGTGGGCACATGTGCTATAGGACTGATGGTAATTTTTCATAGTTTTTTGTGGTGGAGAAGTATCTGAACACTTCCCTCTCCGCGGATTGCTCTTCGCGTGTCTACGACTGTGGCCGCGGACTCCGGGGGCTAGCACATGCCGCCAAATCCTCTCACAACTCTGGAAGTGTTGTGGCGGTTGCAAACGCCCGGCATGCTTCTCCTGGGTGTGCCCCCCTCACGGACGGCGCAGGCGCCGGCACCTGGAGGGGGAAACGGACGCGTCGGGTCTACACGGATGGGGTCTTGCTGTGGCTTTGGCCCAGATGTTGCTCCAAAGTGTTCCTATGGGCTGACCTAACACAACCGGGTGGAGAGTTCCACTGGTCAAAGCTCGTCCGTGCAAAGTCAAAGGGCTAGATCCCGTGGTCAAACGCTACAGGGTTAGGCGGGACGGGGGCCCTCGGGCGTAGCAATGCCACCGGAGCATCGCACCGGGCCCTCATACATGTCGTACGGTGTGGTGGCATGTCCGATGAGGCGGCACGCGTCTCCGGGGTGTGGCCCCCCTGACGGACGGCGATGACACAGTAGTAGACGTTCTGCGGTAACGATGCGGCATGAATATTATTAAATACTCGGAGAGCGATAAAATCATGAGTTTTTTACACGACGTGGGCACATGTGCTATAGGACTGATGGTAATTTTTCATAGTTTTTGGTGATGGATAAGTATCTGAACACTTCCCTCTCCGCGGATTACTCTTCGCGCGTCTACGACTGTGGCCGGTGGCCTCTGGGGGCTAGCACATGCCGCCAAATCCTTTCACAAGTCTGGAAGTGTTGTGGCGGTTGCAAACGCCCGGCACGCGTCTCCCGGGTGTGCCCCCCTCATGGACGGCGCCGCCGCCGGCACCTGGAGGGGGAAACGGACGCGTCGGGTCTACACGGATGGGGTCTTGCTGTGGCTTTGGCCCAGATGTTGCTCCAAAGTGTTCCTATGGGCTGACCTAACACAACCGGGTGGAGAGTTCCACTGGTCAAAGCCCGTCCGTGCAAAGTCAAAGGGCTAGATCCCGTGGTCAAACGCTACAGGGTTAGGCGAGCCGAGTGCCCTCGGGGGGTAGCAATGCCACGGGAGCATCCCACCGGGCCCTCATACATATCGTACGGTGTGGTGGCATGTCCGATGAGGCGGCACGCGTCTCCAGGGTGTGGCCGCCCTCACGGACGGCGATGACACAGTAGTAGACATTCTGCGGTAACGATGCGGTGTGAATATTATTAAATACTCGGAGCGCGATAAAATTATGAGTTTTTTACACGACATGGGCACATGTGCTATAGGACTGATGGTAATTTTTCATAGTTTTTTGTGGTGGAGAAGTATCTGAACACTTCCCTCTCCACGGATTGCTCTTCGCGTGTCTACGACTGTGGCCGCGGACTCCGGGGGCTAGCACATGCCGCCAAATCCTCTCACAAGTCTGGAAGTGTTGTGGCGGTTGCAAACGCCCGGCATGCGTCTCCGGGGTGTGCCCCCCTCACGGACGGCACAGCCGCCGGCACCTGGAGGGGGAAACGGACGCGTCGGGTCTACACGGATGGGGTCTTGCTGTGGCTTTGGCCCAGATGTTGCTCCAAAGTGTTCCTATGGGCTGACCTAACACAACCAGGTGGAGAGTTCCACTGGTCAAAGCCCGTCCGTGCAAAGTCAAAGGGCTAGATCCCGTGGTCAAACGCTACAGGGTTAGGCGCGACGAGGGCCCTCGGGGGGTAGCAATGCCACTGGAGCATCCCACCGGGCCCTCATACATATCGTACGGTGTGGTGGCATGTCCGATGAGGTGGCACGCGTCTCCGGGGTGTGGCCCCCCTCACGGACGGCGATGACACAGTAGTAGACGTTCTGCGGTAACGATGCGGTGTGAATATTATTAAATACTCGGAGCGCGATAAAATTATGAGTTTTTTACACGACATGGGCACATGTGCTATAGGACTGATGGTAATTTTTCATAGTTTTTTGTGGTGGAGAAGTATCTG
>NW_025230282.1:14664-15282 GCF_018294505.1 Triticum aestivum | reverse complement strand
CCATCCGGGGCGTAGCGGGGCGCCGGCGTTGGCACGATGGGCGCGGCGGGGGTGGCCGCCGACGGGTGCGGCCAAGGGAGCGAGCGGCGCACACGAAAAGGGGCGTGGGAGGGAGGTCAGCGTGGCCGCGGGCGAGGTGGCAGAGGCGGCGGCCGTGGAGTGCAGCAACGGCAGTTGCGGGCCGCGGTGAGCAAGGGCGGACGGATGCGGGGGCCGACAGCGATGACCGAGGACGCGGCCACGGGGCGCGGGTGGGCGCGCACGACACGAGGTCGGCGCGGCTATGGCGAGACAGGGGAGAAAGGAGGGGCGCGGCATCGTGGCGGCGTCGATGACGGCGCACGAGGCGAGGACCGACGACGAGGTTGGGGACGGCGCGGAGCGAGCTCCGGCCATGGTGGCCGAGCGCGGGGACGAACTCAACGATGACAGAGCGAAGCAGGAGGAGAGGAGAGGGGCGATGCTCACTGTGGCCGTAGGGGTTTTGGGCAGTGGGCTCGATGGCGGTCGGGGAGGTCCGACGAGGGAGAGGACGAGGTGGCGGCTGTCCGGCGATGATGGGTGAAGGCGTAGGTGGGCGCCGGCGTCGAGACGCGCTGGGGCGGCGCGGGACCTGGC
>NW_025230282.1:10290-13134 GCF_018294505.1 Triticum aestivum | reverse complement strand
GTTGCTGTTGTTGTTGTTGCTGTTGTTGTTGCTGTTGTTGCTGTTGTTGTTGCTGTTATTGCTGTTGTTGTTGTTGCTGTTGTTGCTGTTGTTGCTGTTGTTGTTGCTGTTGTTGTTGTTATTGTTGTTGTTGTTGTGGTTGCTGCTGTTGTTGTTGCTATTGCTGTTGCTGTTGTTGTTGTTGCTATTGTTGTTGCTGTTGTTGTTGTTGTTGCTGTTGTTGTTGTTGTTGTTGGTGGTGGTGGTGGTGTTTGTGACGCCCCCGATTCAATCGTACACTAATCATGCACGCAAACGTGTACGATCAAGATCAGGGACTCACGGGAAGATATCACAACACAACTCTAAAACATAAATAAGTCATACAAGCATCATAATACAAGCCAGGGGCCTCGAGGGCTCGAATACAAGTGCTCGATCATAGACGAGTCAGCGGAAGCAACAATATCTGAGTACAGACATAAGTTAAGCATGTTTGCCTGAAGAAGGCTAGCACAAACTGGGATACAGATCGAAAGAGGCGCATGCCTCCTGCCTGGGATCCTCCTAAACTACTCCAGGTCGTCGTCAGCGGGCAGCACGTAGTAGTAGGCACCTCCGGTGTTGTAGGGGTCGTCGTCGACGGTGGCGTCTGGCTCCTGGACTCCAGCATCTGGTTGCGACAACCAGAAAGAAGGGAAAGGGGGAAAAAGGGGGGAGAAAGCAACCGTGAGTACTCATCCAAAGTACTCGCAAGCAAGGAACTACACTACATATGCATGGGTATATGTGTAAAGGGCCATATCAGTGGATTGAACTGCAGAATGCCAGAATAAGGGGGAATAGCTAGTCTTATCGAAGACTACGCTTCTGGTCACCTTCATCTTGCAACAGGCAGAAGAGGGTAGGTCGAAGTCCTCCAAATAGCATCGCATAGCATATCCTACCCGGCGATCCTCCCCTCGTATCCCTGAGGGAGAGCGACCACCGGTTGTATCTGGCACTTGGAAGAGTGTGTTTTATTAAGTATCCGGTTCTAGTTGTCATAAGGTCAACGTACAACTCCAAGTCGTCCTGTTACCGAAGATCACGGCTATTCGAATAGATTAACTTCCCTGCAGGGGTGCACCAACTTACCCAACACGCTTGATCCCATTTGGCCGGACACGCTTTCCTGGGTCATGCCCGGCCTCGGAAGATCAACACGTCGCAGCCCCACCTAGGCAAAACAGAGAGGCCAGCACGCCGGTCTAAACCTAAGCGCACAGGGGTCTGGGCCCATCGCCCATAGCACACCTGCACGTTGCGAGGGCGGCCGGAAGCAGACCTAGCCTATCAGGCGTTCCAGTCCAATCCGGCGCGCGCCGCTCCGTCGCTGACGTCTGAAGTGCTTCAGCTGATACCACGACGCCGGGATACCCATAACTACTCCCGCGTAGATGGTTAGTGCGTATAGGCTCGTAGCCAACTCAGATCAAATACCAAGATCTCGTTAAGCGTGTTAAGTGTCCGCGAACGCCAAACAGGGCCAGGCCCACCTCTCTCCAAGGCGGTCTCAACCTGCCCTGCCGCTCCGCCTCAAAGATCCACACAGAGGGCCGTCGGGACAAAGGTCCTTTCAGCCCCCAATCTGTGAATCACTCGCGGGTACTCTTCGAGCTGACCCGACTTTAGTCACCATCTGTATAGTATGTATGTATGTATAATATATACCCGTGATCAACTCCCGAGTGATCACGGCCCAATAGTATAGCAAGGCAGACTGACAAGAATGTAGGGCCAATGATGATAAACTAGCATCCTATACTAAGCATTTAGGATTGCAGGTAAGGTATCAACAGATGTAGCAACAATGTCAGGCTATGCATCAGAATAGGATCAACGGAAAGCAGTAACAGGCTACACTACTCTAATGCAAGCAGTATAGAAGAGAATAGGCGATATCTGGTGATCAAGGGGGGGGGCTTGCCTAGTTGCTCTGGCAAGAGAGAGGGGTCGTCAACTCCGTAGTCGAACTGGGCAGCAGCATCGTCACGGGGTCTACCGAAGAAAAGAGGGGGGGAGAAACAGTAAATACATAGCAAGCAAGTGCATAATAGGATAACAGGCAGAGATTGACGTGTTCTAACGCGGTATGAGGTGATACCGGTGAAGGGGGGAAGCATCCGGGAAGTAGTCCCGGGGTTCCGTGTTTTCGGGCAGAGGAGCCGGAGAGGAAAGTTGCGAGTTCGATAGGTTAGGGGGGTGTGGCGGACGAACTGGTTGCGTATCCGGAATCGTCTCATCGTTCTGAGCAACTTTCATGTTGAAAAAATTTTAATCCGAGTTACGGATTAAAAGATATGATTTTCTAAAGATTTTATTAATTTCTGGAATTTAATTAATTATTTAAATCCAACATTATCCAAACAGTGTTTGCTGACGTCATCATGACGTCAGCATGACGTCGGCAGTTGACCTGGTCAACCTGACATGGGGGCCCCGCATGTCATTGCCTAACTAACTAACTAACTGTTATTCTAATTAATTAGCAGGTTAATTTGGTTTAATAGTTAGTTAACAGAATTAATTAAGTTAATTAATTCTTTAATTAATTAACTAATTAATATTATTTATTTATTTTATTATTATTTTTAAGTCTTTTTCGTTTTACTGGGGCTGGGCCCCAGCAGTCAGTGGCCAGAGGCCTATCGGGCGTCGGGTTACGGGCGCGGGCGAGCGGGCGCCAGCCTGCCAAGGCGCTCGCCCAGGCCATCCGGGGCGTAGCGGGGCGCCGGCGTTGGCACGACGGGCGCGGCGGGGGTGGCCGCCGACGGGTGCGGCCAAGGGAGCGAGCGGCGCACACGAAAAGGGGCGCGGGAGGGA
>NW_025230282.1:9029-9630 GCF_018294505.1 Triticum aestivum | reverse complement strand
AGAGCGAGGGGGTGGGGGAGAGCGAGTGGGGGAAGTGGGGAACGAGGGGCGTGGGGGGGTTCGGTCATCTAGGGTTAGGTCGGGCGGCGGCTGGGCCGACTGGACCGGCCTAGTGGGTCCAGAGGCCAGCTGGGCCGTGGCCCAGTGGGGGGGGGAGTTCTTCTATTTCTTTTTTTTGTTCTTTGTTAGTTTTGTTTTCTGTTTTTATATTTTCTTTTATTTACTTTATTTGTTTCTGTTTTCCTTTTCTTATTTAATAGTTTATAGTTTTTAGAAAAAGTGAAACTCACCCCTCAATTAGATTTGTAAAGTCAACTGTTCTCACAAAAAGTTTGGGACAAAAGTAAAGTACCTTGTATTCTCTATTAACTAAAAAGACATTTAAGTTATTGTTTCGGTCATTGTTTTATTTATTTTAGTGCCTCTAATTATTTTATAACGATGTGGATCCTCCACCGTAATTACTTATGATTTATCCGACACAACCCGATCAATTTAGTTTTAATATTTGAAAACCTTTGTTGTTTGCCTATTTTTGGATTTGAATTTCGAATCAGTTTTGAACTAACGCGAGATTAACAACAGTAACTGTGGTGACGTG
>NW_025230282.1:1915-9019 GCF_018294505.1 Triticum aestivum | reverse complement strand
GGCGGCGGCTGGGCCGACTGGACCGGCCTAGTGGGTCCAGAGGCCAGCTGGGCCGTGGCCCAGTGGGGGGGGGAGTTCTTCTATTTCTTTTTTTTGTTCTTTGTTAGTTTTGTTTTCTGTTTTTATATTTTCTTGTCGCTTTTTACTTGTAGTTTCTTTTATTTTTAGTTTTAAAATTTGAAAACTTTTATTGTTTGCTTGATTTTTAAAGTTTGAACTGGGTTTCGAACTGGCGCGAGTTTATCAACAGTAATCCGAGGTGACGTGGCATCATTAGCGGATGTTCACTGTAGCTTAACTTCCCGGGCGTCTCAATTCTCCTCCACTACAAGAAATCTCGTCCCGAGATTTAAGAGGCGGAGTAAAGGAGGAAAGTTCTGGTTACGCAATTCTAGTGAGCGTTTTTGGTCTTGGTCGCTCTTCTCGAAGAGGTCGGTCCATTACGTTGAGGTCTTCATTTCTCTGCTTCGGGTCATCATGCTGAAGTTGTCTTCCTTTCTTCAAGAACTCCATCACACTTTAGAATATGAAAGGGGAAGCTCGGCAACGACAGAATGTTATAAGGGTAATAACCTGGGGTTAACCCAGGAATGAGCATAAGAGTACCTCTCGAGTTGGAACTTAGGAAATACATCTAGAGAGATATAAGTAGGCATGAGAAACTTCAAGCGGATAGGTAAACGTTCGATGCCTGAAATAGAGTATGAGAGGGGTTCAGAGCAACGGGAATAGGTATTGTGTCTGACTCAAGAATAGGTGATCTCATCGGAAGGTGGCTCGTGAATTACATATGAGGCCACGCGCGATGAATAATTATGGGAACAGGGGGTGTACAGGAGAGTCAGGTTTCGATCCAGTGGATCTGTGGGTTATGGGCCCAACATGTGGGTTGAAAGTAGGAAAGGTGGTGACATCTTTCACAGCCGCGACAGGGAGGCATGTTAGTCGATAGCTTTTCAGCTATGTCGACAACAATGTCGGTACCAAGGACGAGGAACAAAGAGAAACCATTTTCCTGCTCGTTGAATGAGGCGAACCAATTGGCAAAGTTCTCACCCATAGGTGGTTACCGGAATGTCATCAACAATAGTAACAGGGTCTTACAGACAGAGTGGTACCACAAGGTGCTTACCTAAGCAGGGAATTACTTCTGCTCAGTTAAGTCCGATTACAGGAAAGGTTAAACAAAAGAATGGAAAGGAAAACATGATTATCAGATTAAATAGACCAATGAAAAGAAAAATTGTGATTACACACAATTATTAGGAGTATATCCTTCTCATGGGCAAGGAGAACATGGCATACAGGGTAGGAGAGCAAGTACCCGACCATTCAGATAAAGAGGCAAGGATTAATCAAGATGTTACCCATACAATGGTATTTGGATAACTGACCAAGAAACATTTAGCATCGCGCCTCCAATGTTCTTGTTGATGAGCGGGGTATCATAGTCATGCTTCGAGGTAGCAATGATATGGTGTTTCAATCAAGGGTCTGACTTTGGATACACAAATGATCCATCAGGAGCAACTTATAAATAAATTTTACAGTTTCCTCCAGGAAGAATGGTTATCCTTGCAAAAGAATTTATAATGATAGGTCCTCCAGCCGGGGGGGTGCTAGGCATGACATCATATTACCGGGTCATCAAAGGACCAGCATCATAACTCCTGGAAAGTTGTCCCAACCATCACATCTGACCGAGATTCAGATCCGGTTGGTGTCATGATAACTCAGACTCACGATGCTTGAGGAGAAAAGGTGCGATACAAATCGACGAGATGACATCGAAGATTCTCGGGAGATGAACCATGGAAGCCAGTTCCGAAACAAGAGTTCATCGGTAAACCAACGAGAGGATGAGGAGGTGGCCGATGGAATCAGCGACAATTCATCGAGATTAACAAAAGATGGATTTCCGCAATTATGTGAACAAGGAGATAACATTTGTCAGATCAAATGGTATCATGATGTATGCTCGAGGAAAACATACACAATTAAACATTGGTTGAAAGGTGCACCCGAAATATGGGCTGGGTTGCACAACCAATGTCAGAATGGTGATTCAATAATCAATAGTCTAAGAATGAACGGCCGACCATTAACTTGAAAGCAATAGGGTTGCTAGAAGGTAAGAATCCAAACAACACCGTTCACTTGTTGGAATCAACACGGGGACCAATGAAAGAATGGTGATGGTGAGAAGTATCACTTGTATTAAGAGTTCTCAAGAGGTAGTGAAACTTCCCACGACATCTTGTCATAAAAGGTGGTAATATTCCAAGGTAAAGAAGAACAATGTTGGATAGCAAGGAACTCAAGGTATAACACCAAACACGAACAAGCTTGTGTTCGTGGGAAGGCAATAAAGGTCGATGATAACGCAGATCATCAAGGGAAAGGATGGTATTTCTTATCATGAACTCATTTGATGTCCTGGAAGGGCTCATAAGATTGATGATGATCTCGACACACTTTGTCGAGAGATCCCAAGATGTAATCGATCGGCGATGACATTAAGTCAAATGAATGGTGAAGCGAAAGGTTATTGAAACCATAGTTACGACACAAACTCGAACTCAACCTTGTTATTTAAGGTGAAAGGGTATGACGAGGAAAATCGACGTAAGCTTAGCTATCATCGCAAATTGGTGCTCCGAGAATAAGGACCAGGTAGCACAGTTAGAATCGTCACGACTATGTTATAGCCAAACAGGCTAGGAATGGCGTGATCGGGTACAAACTCGTAGTTATAGAAGCTTACTGAAAAGTTGTTGAACCATGGTGCGGACTCGGTTCAGTTATTGGTGCCTTTGAGTGTTTAATAACTCAGAGCCCGTGAAAAATTGGAATCAGTGGGAAGGTAGTACTTGATGAACTCATAAGAAGTTATGCAGTTCCATGATAATCTCGAGATACCAGGGGGGTAATACTCGACACAAGATCAAAGTAAAGGTTGGACTGGTGCATTGATCCATATAAGACAATTGTTTTAACTTGTCCGAGAAATGAAATCAAAGAAGAACAATCATGGTCGGAACCACGGTTGCAAGGGATCAATTCACAGATACCATATGTTAGCTATCAAGGAAATAGTTATTATTACAAGAAGCTTCCATGATAGGATATACATCGCATCCATGGGCATGAACACAAAGTTCAAGGTCGACTCCCACTTCCTTAATGCATAATCTTCCATTCACCTCTCATATTTCGAAGATGACATTAGTTGTTGAAAGTTTTACCTGGTGCAATACCAGATAAGTATGACTCGTGAAATCTTTCGGGTTCACCCCGATGAGGGAAGACGTTGGTTCAATCCCATCGGGGCTTCTTACGAGCATATACCATAAGCTTCAAGAGTAAATAGCACCAGCCCGAAAGCAGAGCATGGTTGACAAAAGGAAAGGATACAATTTACCAAAGGCATTATGTATCGGAGAAAGAACTCACAAAGTGATTAATTATGAAGGACATAGTCGGATAATAATCCAACAGTGGATATGGCGATCCACAATGGGGCTGATATGAGTATCGATACCCAATCAGAGGAAGAAAGATTGCAAATGCATCGGTTTATAGAACATCTGAATAGTTCAACGCTTAATTAGCAAAGTAATTATGATTTTCAAATCAAGGGATCAGGAGCAAATGCTCTGTTCAAGGATGGATAAGCTGAATAGACTTAGGGGTACAATCGACGGCAATTTGATTGGTCGATAGCCAGCTCATGTTTAAAATGATGTCTGAGCCGGAAGGATGAATTCTAGGATCTGTTTGAGGATTGCGAGCATTCGCAACAAATCGACTCAATGGACTCAAAATGATAATGACAATGGATGCCAACAAGATTACTAGACTTATGGGATTAACCATAATGCAAGTAATCAAGAATCTCGAGAACAATAGGATGCTCAGGATTTTCGGAAGATCGAATGATTTTTCGAGGATTGGTGACATGCATGAATCAACTGGGGGTGAGCGGATATTCGGTAAGTGCGAGAAATTATCCGTAGGGGTATTCATGTAGCAAAGAACTGCAAGGCAATAGGCGCAAAGTATTCTCGGAACATTAGAGAGAGTTTCGGGATATCTTGTAATAACAAGATTAACTGGGAATAAAAGTAAGAACGACAGGCGTAAGTATTTATCCATAGGGATGTTTCGGTGGTAGGGAATTACAAAAGCGACAGGCACAAGGTCTCGAGAGAATATCGGATAGTATCTTCAAATTCTTCTGGTTCACGGACCAATCACCTGTAGTGAGGGGTTCTCCAGGAGGAGGTAGTAACGAGATCCTAAAGTTAGATTTTAGTAAAAAATCGTTTAACCCGAATAGAAGAGAGTTCAGAATCCCAGAGTAAAGTTCGAGGAGTAAAAGATCCTAATACCACCCAATGGCGACGTGGGCCCGTAAGGCTCACAGCCATGTTAGTAAAAGTTTTGTAGTGACTAAACTCGACTTCGGCCAAGGAGTGTGGAAGGGGGATTCCTACAGGCAGTTGGCTCTGATACCAACTTGTGACGCCCCCGATTCAATCGTACACTAATCATGCACGCAAACGTGTACGATCAAGATCAGGGACTCACGGGAAGATATCACAACACAACTCTAAAACATAAATAAGTCATACAAGCATCATAATACAAGCCAGGGGCCTCGAGGACTCGAATACAAGTGCTCGATCATAGACGAGTCAGCGGAAGCAACAATATCTGAGTACAGACATAAGTTAAACAAGTTTGCCTTAAGAAGGCTAGCACAAACTGGGATACAGATCGAAAGAGGCGCAGGCCTCCTGCCTGGGATCCTCCTAAACTACTCCAGGTCGTCGTCAGCGGGCAGCACGTAGTAGTAGGCACCTCCGGTGTAGTAGGGGCCGTCGTCGACGGTGGCGTCT
Organism: Triticum aestivum; assembly: GCF_018294505.1. Lineage (NCBI taxonomy): Eukaryota > Viridiplantae > Streptophyta > Magnoliopsida > Poales > Poaceae > Triticum > Triticum aestivum. The sequence goes on along the minus strand of NW_025230282.1, from coordinate 4,118 downwards.
GGCTCCTGGACTCCAGCATCTGGTTGCGACAACCAGAAAGAAGGGAAAGGGGGAAAAAGGGGGGGAGAAAGCAACCGTGAGTACTCATCCAAAGTACTCGCAAGCAAGGAACTACACTACATATGCATGGGTATATGTGTAAAGGGCCATATCAGTGGACTGAACTGCAGAATGCCAGAATAAGGGGGAATAGCTAGTCTTATCGAAGACTACGCTTCTGGTCACCTTCGTCTTGCAACAGGCAGAAGAGGGTAGGTCGAAGTCCTCCAAATAGCATCGCATAGCATATCCTACCCGGCGATCCTCCCCTCGTATCCCTGAAGGAGAGCGACCACCGGTTGTATCTGGCACTTGGAAGGGTGTGTTTTATTAAGTATCCGGTTCTAGTTGTCATAAGGTCAAGGTACAACTCCAAGTCGTCCTGTTACCGAAGATCACGGCTATTCGAATAGATTAACTTCCCTGCAGGGGTGCACCAACTTACCCAACACGCTTGATCCCATTTGGCCGGACACGCTTTCCTGGGTCATGCCCGGCCTCGGAAGATCAACACGTCACAGCCCCACCTAGGCAAAACAGAGAGGCCAGCACGCCGGTCTAAACCTAAGCGCACAGGGGTCTGGGCCCATCGCCCATAGCACACCTGCACGTTGCGAGGGCGGCCGGAAGCAGACCTAGCCTATCAGGCGTTCCAGTCCAATCCGGCGCGTGCCGCTCCGTCGCTGACGTCTGAAGTGCTTCGACTGATACCACGACGCCGGGATACCCATAACTACTCCCGCGTAGATGGTTAGTGCGTATAGGCTCGTAGCCAACTCAGATCAAATACCAAGATCTCATTGAGCGTGTTAAGTGTCCGCGAACGCCGAACAGGGCCAGGCCCACCTCTCTCCTAGGCAGTCTCAACCTGCCCTGCCGCTCTGCCTCAAAGATCCACACAGAGGGCCGTCGGGACAAAGGTCCTTTCAGCCCCCAATCCGTGAATCACTCGCGGGTACTCTTCGAGCTGACCCGACTTTAGTCACCATCTGTATAGTATGTATGTATGTATAATATATACCCGTGATCAACTCCCGAGTGATCACGGCCCAATAGTATAGCAAGGCAGACTGACAAGAATGTAGGGCCAATGATGATAAACTAGCATCCTATACTAAGCATTTAGGATTGCAGGTAAGGTATCAACAGATGTAGCAACAATGTCACGCTATGCATCAGAATAGGATCAATGGAAAGCAGTAACAAGCTACACTACTCTAATGCAAGCAGTATAGAAGAGAATAGGGGATATCTGGTGATCAAGGGGGGGGGCTTGCCTGGTTGCTCTGGCAAGAGAGAGGGGTCGTCAACTCCGTAGTCGAACTGGGCAGCAGCATCGTCACGGGGTCTACCAAAGAAAAGAGGGGGGGGAGAAACAGTAAATACATAGCAAGCAAGTGCATAACAGGATAACAGGCAGAGATTGACGTGTTCTAACACGGTATGAGGTGATACCGGTGAAGGGGGAAAGCATCCGGGAAGTATTCCCGGGGTTCCGTGTTTTCGGGCAGAGGAGCCGGAGGGGGAAAGTTGTGAGTTCGATAGGTTAGGGGGGTGTGGCGGACGAACGGGTTGCGTATCCGGAATCGTCTCATCGTTCTGAGCAACTTTCATGTTGAAAATTTTTTAATCCGAGTTACGGATTAAAAGATATGATTTTCTAAAGATTTTATTAATTTCTGGAATTTAATTAATTATTTAAATCCAACATTATCCAAACAGTGTTTGCTGACGTCAGCATGACGTCGGCAGTTGACCTGGTCAACCTGACATGGGGGTCCCGCATGTCATTGCCTAACTAACTAACTAACTGTTATTCTAATTAATTAGCAGGTTAATTTGGTTTAATAGTTAGTTAACAGAATTAATTAAGTTAATTAATTCTTTAATTAATTAACTAATTAATATTATTTATTTATTTTATTATTATTTTTAAGTCTTTTTCGTTTTACTGGGGCTGGGCCCCAGCAGTCAGTGGCCAGAGGCCTATCGGGCGTCGGGTTACGGGCGCGGGCGAGCGGGCGCCAGCCTGCCAAGGCGCTCGCCCAGGCCATCCGGGGCGTAGCGGGGCGCCGGCGTTGGCACGACGGGCGCGGCGGGGGTGGCCGCCGACGGGTGCGGCCAAGGGAGCGAGCGGCGCACACGAAAAGGGGCGCGGGAGGGA
>NW_025230282.1:0-1285 GCF_018294505.1 Triticum aestivum | reverse complement strand
GCGAGCGGCGCACACGAAAAGTGGCGCGGGAGGGAGGTCAGCGTGGCCGCGGGCGAGGTGGCAGAGGCGGTGGCTGTGGAGTGCAGCAACGGCAGTTGCGGGCCGCGGTGAGCAAGGGCGGACGGATGCGGGGGCCAACAGCGATGACCGAGGACGCGGCCACGGGGCACGGGTGGGCGCGCACGACGAGAGGCCGGCGCGGCTATGGCGAGACAGGGGAGAAAGGAGGGGCGCGGCGTCGTGGCGGCGTCGATGACGGCGCACGAGGCGAGGACCGACGACGGGGTTGGGGACGGCGCAGAGCGAGCTCCGGCCATGGTGGCCGAGCGCGGGGACGAACTCAACGATGACAGAGCGAAGCAGGGGGAGAGGAGAGGGGCGATGCTCACTGTGGCCGTAGGGGTTTGGGGCAGTGGGCTCGACGGCGGTCGGGGAGGTCCGACGAGGGAGAGGACGAGGTGGCGGCTGTCCGGCGATGATGGGTGAAGGCGTAGGTGGGCGCCGGCGTCGAGGCGCGCTGGGGCGGCGCGGGACCTGGCCCCTCCCTGATCCAGTCGAGTGGGGGGGCCTGGGAGGAGGCAGGGGGCGGCGTTCGACGGGGTGGAGTCCGGCGGCGGCGGGCGTCGAGCGAGGGAGATGGGGATCGGGCTCCTCCAATTCAGATCCAGTGCGAGGGGGTGGGGGAGAGCGAGTGGGGGAAGTGGGGAACGAGGGGCGTGGGGGGGTTCGGTCATCTAGGGTTAGGTCGGGCGGCGGCTGGGCCGACTGGACCGGCCTAGTGGGTCCAGAGGCCAGCTGGGCCGTGGCCCAGTGGGGGGGGGGGCAGTTCTTCTATTTCTTTTTTTTGTTGTTCTTTGTTAGTTTTGTTTTCTGTTTTTATATTTTCTTGTCTCTTTTTATTTGTAGTTTCTTTTATTTTTAGTTTTAAAATTTGAAAACTTTTATTGTTTGCTTGATTTTTAAAGTTTGAACTGGGTTTCGAACTGGCGCGAGTTTATCAACAGTAATCCGAGGTGACGTGGCATCATTAGCGGATGCTCACTATAGCTTAACTTCCCGGGCGTCACAATTCTCCTCCACTACAAGAAATCTTGTCCCGAGATTTAAGAGGCGGAGTAAAGGAGGAAAGTTCTGGTTACGCAATTCTAGTGAGCGTTTTCGGTCTTGGTCGCTCTTCTCGAAGAGGTCGGTCCATTACGTTTTCGGTGTTGTTGTTGTTGCTGTTGCTATTGTTGTTGTTGTTGTTGTTGTTGTTGTTGTTGTTGTTGGTGGTGGTGGTGGTGGT
>NW_025230281.1:14538-15283 GCF_018294505.1 Triticum aestivum | reverse complement strand
CCAAGTTTCGACATTTTCAGAGTTCATTTTGTAGTGATTTGCAATTTCACGGTCATTTAGCTCTCTAAACAAATCGGTAAATGACTGAAAAATAGCAAATGATGTCAGAGAGTGTTGAAAATTGATGACGTCGCTTTGAACGGTGCGTACGGAATGCAAAAAAAGTCTGGAGTTTTAATAATTTTAAAAAAATGAGGTGCCAGTGTAACAGATGAGTTCTCGTCCGAAACCCTGATACTCCGAAAGAGATTGTCCAGTTTCTACACGAAGTGCGTCCAGTTTTTGCCGTAACCCTCTCTACTCTTTTGCACATGCTATGTGGGTGAAATGATGATACCATGCCAAGTTTCGACATTTTCAGAGTTCATTTTGTAGTGATTTTCAATTTCACGGTCATTTCGCTCTCTAAAAAAATCCGTAAATGACTAAAAATTAGCAAATGATGTCAGAAAGTTTTGAAAATTGATGACGTCGGTTTGAATGGTGCATACAGAACGCAAAAAAAGTCTAGAGTTGTAATAAGTTTAAAAAAATGAAGTGCCAGTGTAACAGATGAGTTCTCGTCCGAAACCCTGATACTTTGAAAGAGATTGTTCAGTTTGTACACGAAGTGCGTCCAGTTTTTGCCGTAACCCTCTCTACTCTTTTGCACATGCTATGTGGGTGAAATGATGATACCATTCCAAGTTTCGACATTTTTAGAGTTCATTTTGTAGTGATTTTCAATTTCACGGTCATTTAGCTC
>NW_025230281.1:13706-14523 GCF_018294505.1 Triticum aestivum | reverse complement strand
CAAATCGGTAAATGACTGAAAAATAGCAAATGATGTCAGAAAGTGTTGAAAATTGATGACGTCGCTTTGAACGGTGCGTACGGAATGCAAAAAAAGTCTGGAGTTGTAATAATTTTAAAAAAATGAGGTGCCAGTGTAACAGATGAGTTCTCGTCCGAAACCCTGATACTCCGAAAGAGATTGTCCAGTTTGTACACGAAGTGCGTCCAGTTTTTGCCGTAACCCTCTCTACTCTTTTGCACATGCTATGTGGGTGAAATGATGATACCATTCCAAGTTTCGACATTTTTAGAGTTCATTTTGTAGTGATTTTCAATTTCACGGTCATTTAGCTCTCTAAACAAATCGGTAAATGACTGAAAAATACCAAATGATGTCAGAAAGTGTTGAAAATTGATGACATTGCTTTGAATGGTGCGTACGGAATGCAAAAAAAGTCTGGAGTTGTACTAATTTTAAAAAAATGAAGTGCCAGTGTAACAGATGAGTTCTCGTCCGAAACCCTGATACTCCGAAAGAGATTGTCCAGCTTGTACACGAAGTGCGTCCGGTTTTTGCCGTAACCCTCTCTACTCTTTTGCACATGCTATGTGGGTGAAATGATGATACCATGCCAAGTTTCGACATTTTCAGAGTTCATTTTGTAGTGATTTTCAATTTCACGGTCATTTAGCTCTCTAAACAAATCGGTAAATGACATAAAAATAGCAAATGATCTCAGAAAGTGTTGAAAATTGATGACGTCGCTTGGAATGGTGCATACGGAACGCTAAAAAAGTCTAGAGTTGTAATAAGCTTAAAAAAATTAATTGCCAGT
>NW_025230281.1:11632-13647 GCF_018294505.1 Triticum aestivum | reverse complement strand
GGAATGGTGCGTACGGAACGCTAAAAAAGTCTAGAGTTGTAATAAGCTTAAAAAAATTAATTGCCAGTGTAACCGATGAGTTCTCGTCCGAAACCCTAATACTCCGAAAGAGATTGTCTAGTTTGTACACGAAGTGCGTCCAGTTTTTGCCGTAACCCTCTCTACTCTTTTGCACATGCTATGTGGGTGAAATGATGATACCATGCCAAGTTTCGACATTTTCAGAGTTCATTTTGTAGTGATTTGCAATTTCACGGTCATTTAGCTCTCTAAACAAATCGGTAAATGACTGAAAAATAGCAAATGATGTCAGAAAGTGTTGAAAATTGATGACGTCGCTTTGAACAGTGCGTACAAAATGCAAAAAAAGTCTGGAGTTGTAATAATTTTAAAAAAATGAGGTGCCAGTGTAACAGATGAGTTCTCGTCCGAAACCGTGATACTCCGAAAGAGATTGTCCAGTTTGTACACGAAGTGCGTCCAGTTTTTGCCGTAACCCTCTCTACTCTTTTGCACATGCTATGTGGGTGAAATGATCATACCATGCCAAGTTTCGACATTTTCAGAGTTCATTTTGTAGTGATTTTCAATTTCACGGTCATTTCGCTCTCCAAAAAAATGGGTAAATGACTAAAAATTAGCAAATGATGTCAGAAAGTTTTGAAAATTGATGACGTCGGTTTGAATGGTGCGTACAGAACGCAAAAAAAGTCTAGAGTTGTAATAAGTTTAAAAAAATGAAGTGCCAGTGTAACAGATGTGTTCTAGTCCGAAACCCTGATACTTTGAAAGAGATTGTTCAGTTTGTACACGAAGTGCGTCCAGTTTTTGCCGTAACCCTCTCTACTCTTTTGCACATGCTATGTGGGTGAAATGATGATACCATTCCAAGTTTCGACATTTTTAGAGTTCATTTTGTAGTGATTTTCAATTTCACGGTCCTTTAGCTCCCTAAACAAATCGGTAAATGACTGAAAAATAGCAAATGATGTCAGAAAGTGTTGAAAATTGATGACTTCGCTTTGAATGGTGCGTACGGAACGCAAAAAAAGTCTAGAGTTGTAATAAGTTTAAAAAAATGAAGTGCCAGTGTAACAGATGAGTTCTCGTCCGAAACCCTGATACTCCGAAAAAGATTGTCCAGTTTGTACAAGAAGTGCGTCCAGTTTTTGCCGTAACCCTCTCTACTCTTTTGCACATGCTATGTGGGTGAAATGATGATACCATTCCAAGTTTCGACATTTTCAGAGTTCATTTTGTAGTGATTTGCAATTTCACGGTCATTTAGCTCTCTAAACAAATCGGTAAATAACTGAAAAATAGCAAATGATGTCAGAAAGTGTTGAAAATTGATGAAGTCGCTTTGAACGGTACATACGGAACGCAAAAAAAGTCTAGAGTAGTAATAAGTTTAAAAAAAATGAAGTGCCAGTGTAAAAGATGAGTTCTCGTCTGAAACCTTGATACTCCGAAAGAGATTGTCCAGATTGTACACGAAGTGCGTCCAGTTTTTGCCGTAACCCTCTCTACTCTTTTGCACATGCTATGTGGGTGAAATGATGATACCATGCCAAGTTTCGACATTTTCAGAGTTCATTTTGTAGTGATTTTCAATTTCACGGTCATTTAGCTCTCTAAAAAATCGGTAAATGACTGAAAAATGCCAAATGATGTCAGAAAGTGTTGAAAATTGATGACGTCGCTTTGAACGGTGCGTACGGAATGCAAAAAAAGTCTGGAGATGTAATAACTTTAAAAAAATGAAGTGCCAGTGTAACTGATGAGTTCTCGTCCGAAACCCTGATACTCCGAAAGAGATTGTCCAGATTGTACACGAAGTGCGTCCAGTTTTTGCCGTAACCCTCTCTACTCTTTTGCACATGCTATGTGGGTGAAATGATGATACCATGCCAAGTTTCGACATTTTCAGAGTTCATTTTGTAGTGATTTTCAATTTCACGGTCATTTAGCTCTCTAAACAAATCGGTAAATGACTGAAAAATACCAAATGATGT
>NW_025230281.1:10622-11622 GCF_018294505.1 Triticum aestivum | reverse complement strand
AAAAAATGAAGTGCCAGTGTACCAGATGAGTTCTCGTCCGAAACCCTGATACTCCGAAAGAGATTGTCCAGTTTGGACACGAAGTGCGTCCAGTTTTTGCCGTAACCCTCTCTACTCTTTTGCATATACCATGTGGGTGAAATGATGATACCATGCCAAGTTTCGACATTTTCAGAGTTCATTTCTTAGTGATTTTCAATTTCACGGTCATTTAACTCTCTAAACAAATCGGTAAATGACTGAAAAATACCAAATGATGTCAGAAAGTGTCTAAAATTGATGACGTCGCTTTGAATGGTGCGTACGGAACGCAAAAAAAGTCTAGAGTTGTAATAAGTTTAAAAAAATGAAGTGCCAGTGTAACAGATGAGTTCTCGTCCGAAACCCTGATACTCCGAAAAAGATTGTCCAGTTTGTACACGAAGTGCGTCCAGTTTTTGCCGTAACCCTCTCTACTCTTTTGCACATGCTATGTGGGTGAAATGATGATACCATTCCAAGTTTCGACATTTTCAGAATTCATTTTGTAGTGATTTGCAATTTCACGGTCATTTAGCTCTCTAAACAAATCGGTAAATAACTGAAAAATAGCAAATGATGTCAGAAAGTGTTGAAAATTGATGAAGTCGCTTTGAACGGTACGTACGGAACGCAAAAAAAGTCTAGAGTTGTAATAAGTTTAAAAAAATGAAGTGCCAGTGTAAAAGATGAGTTCTCGTCCGAAACCTTGATACTCCGAAAGAGATTGTCCAGATTGTACACGAAGTGCGTCCAGTTTTTACCGTAACCCTCTCTACTCTTTTGCACATGCTATGTGGGTGAAATGATGATACCATGCCAAGTTTCGACATTTTCAAAGTTCATTTTGTAGTGATTTTCAATTTCACGGTCATTTAGCTCTCTAAAAAATCGGTAAATGACTGAAAATGCCAAATGATGTCAGAAAGTGTTGAAAATTGATGACGTCGCTTTGAACGGTGCGTACGGAATGCAAAAAAAG
>NW_025230281.1:9700-10612 GCF_018294505.1 Triticum aestivum | reverse complement strand
GAAACCTTGATACTCCGAAAGAGATTGTCCAGATTGTACACGAAGTGCGTCCAGTTTTTGCCGTAACCCTCTCTACTCTTTTGCACATGCTATGTGGGTGAAATGATGATACCATGCCAAGTTTCGACATTTTCAGAGTTCATTTTGTAGTGATTTTCAATTTCACGGTCATTTAGCTCTCTAAAAAATCGGTAAATGACTGAAAAATGCCAAATGATGTCAGAAAGTGTTGAAAATTGATGACGTCGCTTTGAACGGTGCGTACGGAATGCAAAAAAAGTCTGGAGATGTAATAACTTTAAAAAAATGAAGTGCCAGTGTAACTGATGAGTTCTCGTCCGAAACCCTGATACTCCGAAAGAGATTGTCCAGATTGTACACGAAGTGCGTCCAGTTTTTGCCGTAACCCTCTCTACTCTTTTGCACATGCTATGTGGGTGAAATGATGATACCATGCCAAGTTTCGACATTTTCAGAGTTCATTTTGTAGTGATTTTCAATTTCACGGTCATTTAGCTCTCTAAACAAATCGGTAAATGACTGAAAAATACCAAATGATGTCAGAAAGTGTTGAAAATTGATGACGTCGCTTTGAATGGTGCGTACGGAATGCAAAAAATGTCTGGAGTTGTAATAATTTTAAAAAAATGAAGTGCCAGTGTACCAGATGAGTTCTCGTCCGAAACCCTGATACTCCGAAAGAGATTGTCCAGTTTGGACACGAAGTGCGTCCAGTTTTTGCCGTAACCCTCTCTACTCTTTTGCATATACCATGTGGGTGAAATGATGATACCATGCCAAGTTTCGACATTTTCAGAGTTCATTTCTTAGTGATTTTCAATTTCACGGTCATTTAACTCTCTAAACAAATCGGTAAATGACTGAAAAATACCAAATGATGTCAGAAAGTGT
>NW_025230281.1:9394-9683 GCF_018294505.1 Triticum aestivum | reverse complement strand
CCAAGTTTCGACATTTTCAGAGTTCATTTTGTAGTGATTTTCAATTTCACGGTCATTTAGCTCTCTAAACAAATCGGTAAATGACATAAAAATAGCAAATGATGTCAGAAAGTGTTGAAAATTGATGACGTCGCTTGGAATGGTGCGTACGGAACGCTAAAAAAGTCTAGAGTTGTAATAAGCTTAAAAAAATGAAGTGCCAGTGTAACCGATGAGTTCTCGTCCGAAACCCTAATACTCCGAAAGAGATTGTCCAGTTTGTACACGAAGTGCGTCCTGTTTTTGCCGT
>NW_025230281.1:7178-9384 GCF_018294505.1 Triticum aestivum | reverse complement strand
AACGGTGCGTACGGAATGCAAAAAAAGTCTGGAGTTGTAATAATTTTAAAAAAATGAGGTGCCAGTGTAACAGATGACTTCTCGTCCGAAACCCTGATACTCCGAAAGAGATTGTCCAGTTTGTACACGAAGTGCGTCCAGTTTTTGCCGTAACCCTCTCTACTCTTTTGCACATGCTATGTGGGTGAAATGATCATACCATGCCAAGTTTCGACATTTTCAGAGTTCATTTTGTAGTGATTTTCAATTTCACGGTCATTTCGCTCTCTAAAAAAATCGGTAAATGACTGAAAATTAGCAAATGATGTCAGAAAGTTTTGAAAATTGATGACGTCGGTTTGAATGGTGCGTACAGAACGCAAAAAAAGTCTAGAGTTGTAATAAGTTTTAAAAAATGAAGTGCCAGTGTAACAGATGTGTTCTAGTCCGAAACCCTGATACTTTGAAAGAGATTGTTCAGTTTGTACACGAAGTGCGTCCAGTTTTTGCCGTAACCCTCTCTACTCTTTTGCACATGCTATGTGGGTGAAATGATGATACCATTCCAAGTTTCGACATTTTTAGAGTTCATTTTGTAGTGATTTTCAATTTCACGGTCATTTAGCTCCCTAAACAAATCGGTAAATGACTGAAAAATAGCAAATGATGTCAGAAAGTGTTGAAAATTGATGACTTCGCTTTGAATGGTGCGTACGGAACGCAAAAAAAGTCTAGAGTTGTAATAAGTTTAAAAAAATGAAGTGCCAGTGTAACAGATGAGTTCTCGTCCGAAACCCTGATACTCCGAAAAAGATTGTCCAGTTTGTACACGAAGTGCGTCCAGTTTTTGCCGTAACCCTCTCTACTCTTTTGCACATGCTATGTGGGTGAAATGATGATACCATTCCAAGTTTCGACATTTTCAGAGTTTATTTTGTAGTGATTTGCAATTTCACGGTCATTTATCTCTCTAAACAAATCGGTAAATAACTGAAAAATAGCAAATGATGTCAGAAAGTGTAGAAAATTGATGAAGTCGCTGTGAACGGTACGTACGGAACGCAAAAAATGTCTAGAGTAGTAATAAGTTTAAAAAAAATAAAGTGCCAGTGTAAAAGATGAGTTCTCGTCTGAAACCTTGATACTCCGAAAGCGATTGTCCAGATTGTACACGAAGTGCGTCCAGTTTTTGCCGTAACCCTCTCTACTCTTTTGCACATGCTATGTGGGTGAAATGATGATACCATGCCAAGTTTCGACATTTTCAGAGTTCATTTTGTAGTGATTTTCAATTTCACGGTCATTTAGCTCTCTAAACAAATCGGTAAATGACTGAAAAATACCAAATGATGTCAGAAAGTGTTGAAAATTGATGACGTCTCTTTGAACGGTGCGTACGGAATGCAAAAAATGTCTGGAGTTGTAATAATTTTAAAAAATGAAGTGCCAGTGTACCAGATGAGTTCTCGTCCGAAACCCTGATACTCCGAAAGAGATTGTCCAGTTTGGACACGAAGTGCGTCCAGTTTTTGCCGTAACCCTCTCTACTCTTTTGCATATACCATGTGGGTGAAATGATGATACCATGCCAAGTTTCGACATTTTCAGAGTTCATTTTGTAGTGATTTTCAATTTCACGGTCATTTAACTCTCTAAACAAATCGGTAAATGACTGAAAAATACCAAATGATGTCAGAAAGTGTTGGAAATTGATGACGTCGCTTTGAATGGTGCGTACGGAACGCAAAAAAAGTCTAGAGTTGTAATAATTTTAAAAAAATGAAGTGCCAGTGTACCAGATGAGTTCTCGTCCGAAACCCTGATACTCCGAAAGAGATTGTCCAGTTTGGACACGAAGTGCGTCCAGTTTTTGCCGTAACCCTCTCTACTCTTTTGCATATACCATGTGGGTGAAATGATGATACCATTCCAAGTTTCGACATTTTCAGAATTCATTTTGTAGTGATTTGCAATTTCACGGTCATTTAGCTCTCTAAACAAATCGGTAAATAACTGAAAAATAGCAAATGATGTCCGAAAGTGTTGAAAATTGATGAAGTCGCTTTGAACGGTACGTACGGAACGCAAAGAAAGTCTAGAGTTGTAATAAGTTTAAAAAAATGAAGTGCCAGTGTAAAAGATGAGTTCTCGTCCGAAACCTTGATACTCCGAAAGAGATTGTCCAGATTGTACACGAAGTGCGTCCAGTTTTTGCCGTAACCCTCTC
>NW_025230281.1:5639-6738 GCF_018294505.1 Triticum aestivum | reverse complement strand
GAAATGATGATACCATGCCAAGTTTCGACATTTTCAGAGTTCATTTCTTAGTGATTTTCAATTTCACGGTCATTTAACTCTCTAAACAAATCGGTAAATGACTGAAAAATACCAAATGATGTCGGAAAGTGTTGAAAATTGATGACGTCGCTTTGAATGGTGCGTACGGAACGCAAAAAAAGTCTAGAGTTGTAACAAGTTTAAAAAAATGAAGTGCCAGTGTAACAGATGAGTTCTCGTCCGAAACCCTGATTCTCCGAAAAAGATTGTCCAGTTTGTACACGAAGTGCGTCCAGTTTTTGCCGTAACCCTCTCTACTCTTTTGCACATGCTATGTGGGTGAAATGATGATACCATTCCAAGTTTCGACATTTTCAGAATTCATTTTGTAGTGATTTGCAATTTCACGGTCATTTAGCTCTCTAAACAAATCGGTAAATAACTGAAAAATAGCAAATGATGTCAGAAAGTGTTGAAAATTGATGAAGTCGCTTTGAACGGTACGTACGGAACGCAAAGAAAGTCTAGAGTTGTAATAAGTTTAAAAAAATGAAGTGCCAGTGTAAAAGATGAGTTCTCGTCCGAAACCTTGATACTCCGAAAGAGATTGTCCAGATTGTACACGAAGTACGTCCAGTTTTTGCCGTAACCCTCTCTACTCTTTTGCACATGCTATGTGGGTGAAATGATGATACCATGCCAAGTTTCGACATTTTCAGAGTTCATTTTGTAGTGATTTTCAATTTCACGGTCATTTAGCTCTCCAAAAAATCGGTAAATGACTGAAAAATACCAAATGATGTCAGAAAGTGTTGAAAATTGATGACGTCGCTTTGAATGGTGCGTACGGAATGCAAAAAAAGTCTGGAGTTGTAATAATTTTAAAAAAATGAAGTGCCAGTGTAACTGATGAGTTCTCGTCCGAAACCCTGATACTCCGAAAGAGATTGTCCAGTTTGTACACGAAGTGCGTCCAGTTTTTTCCGTAACCCTCTCTACTCTTTTGCACATGCTATGTGGGTGAAATGATGATACCATGCCAAGTTTCGACATTTTCAGAGTTCATTTTGTAGTGATTTTCAATTTCACGGTCATTTAG
>NW_025230281.1:4338-5629 GCF_018294505.1 Triticum aestivum | reverse complement strand
GTACGGAATGCAAAAAAAGTCTGGAGTTGTAATAAGTTTAAAAAAATGAAGTGCCCATGTAACAGATGAGTTCTCGTCAGAAACCCTGATACTTCGAAAGAGATTGTTCAGTTTGTACACTAAGTGCGTCCAGTTTTTGCCGTAACCCTCTCTACTCTTTTGCACATGCTATGTGGGTGAAATGATGATACCATGCCAAGTTTCGACATTTTCAGAGTTCATTTTGTAGTGATTTGCAATTTCACGGTCATTTAGCTCTCTAAACAAATCGGTAAATGACTGAAAAATAGCAAATGATGTCAGAAAGTGTTGAAAATTGATGAAGTCGCTTTGAACGGTACGTACGGAACGCAAAGAAAGTCTAGAGTTGTAATAAGTTTAAAAAAATGAAGTGCCAGTGTAAAAGATGAGTTCTCGTCCGAAACCTTGATACTCCGAAAGAGATTGTCCAGATTGTACACGAAGTGCGTCCAGTTTTTGCCGTAACCCTCTCTACTCTTTTGCACATGCTATGTGGGTGAAATGATGATACCATGCCAAGTTTCGACATTTTCAGAGTTCATTTTGTAGTGATTTTCAATTTCACGGTCATTTAGCTCTCTAAAAAATCGGTAAATGACTGAAAAATACCAAATGATGTCAGAAAGTGTTGAAAATTGATGACGTCGCTTTGAATGGTGCGTACGGAATGCAAAAAAAGTCTGGAGTTGTAATAATTTTAAAAAAATGAAGTGCCAGTGTAACTGATGAGTTCTCGTCCGAAACCCTGATACTCCGAAAGAGATTGTCCAGTTTGTACACGAAGTGCGTCCAGTTTTTTCCGTAACCCTCTCTACTCTTTTGCACATGCTATGTGGGTGAAATGATGATACCATGCCAAGTTTCGACATTTTCAGAGTTCATTTTGTAGTGATTTTCAATTTCACGGTCATTTAGCTCTCTAAACAAATCGGTAAATAACTGAAAAATAGCAAATGATGTCAGAAAGTGTTGAAAATTGATGAAGTCGCTTTGAACGGTACGTACGGAACGCAAAAAAAGTCTAGAGTTGTAATAAGTTTAAAAAAAATGAAGTGCCAGTGTAAAAGATGAGTTCTCGTCCGAAACCTTGATACTCCGAAAGAGATTGTCCAGATTGTACACGAAGTGCGTCCAGTTTTTGCCGTAACCCTCTCTACTCTTTTGCACATGCTATGTGGGTGAAATGATGATACCATGCCAAGTTTCGACATTTTTAGAGTTCATTTTGTAGTGATTTTCAATTTCACGGTCATTTAGCTCTCTAAAAAAA
>NW_025230281.1:2923-4328 GCF_018294505.1 Triticum aestivum | reverse complement strand
GTTTAAAAAAATGAAGTGCCCATGTAACAGATGAGTTCTCGTCCGAAACCCTGATGCTTCGAAAGAGATTGTCCAGTTTGTACACGAAGTGCGTCCAGTTTTTGCCGTAACCCTCTCTACTCTTTTGCACATGCTATGTGGGTGAAATGATGATACCATGCCAAGTTTCGACATTTTTAGAGTTCATTTTGTAGTGATTTTCAATTTCACGGTCATTTAGCTCTCTAAAAAAATCGGTAAATGACTGAAAAATACCAAATGATGTCAGAAAGTGTTGAAAATTGATGACGTCGCTTTGAATGGTGCGTACGGAATGCAAAAAAAGTCTGGAGCTGTAATAATTTAAAAAAAATGAAGTGCCAGTGTAACAGATGAGTTCTCGTCCGAAACCCTGATACTCCGAAAGAGATTGTCCAGTTTGTACACGAAGTGCGTCCAGTTTTTGCCGTAACCCTCTCTACTCCTTCGCACATGCTATGTGGGTGAAATGATGATACCATTCCAAGTTTTGACATTTTCAGAGTTCATTTTGTAGTGATTTTCAATTTCACGGCCATTTAGCTCTCTAAACAAATCGGTAAATGACTAAAAAATAGCAAATGATGTCAGAAAGTTTTGAAAATTGATGACGTCGGTTTGAATGGTGTGTACGGAACGCAAAAAAGTCTGGAGTTGTAATAAGTTTTAAAAAATGAAGTGCCCATGTAACAGATGAGTTCTCGTCAGAAACCCTGATAGTTCGAAAGAGATTGTCCAGATTGTACACGAAGTGCGTCCAGTTTTTGCCGTAACCGTCTCTACTCTTTTGCACATGCTATGTGGGTGAAATGATGATACCATGCCAAGTTTCGAAATTTTCAGAGTTCATTTTGTAGTGATTTACAATTTCACGGTCATTTAACTCTCTAAACAAATCGGTAAATGACTGAAAAATAGCAAATGATGTCAGAAAGTGTTGAAAATGGATGACGTCGCTTTCAATGGTGCGTACGGAATGCAAAAAAAGTCTGGAGTTGTAATAATTCAAAAAAAATGAAGTGCCAGTGTAACAGATGAGTGCTCGTCGGAAACCCTGATACTCCGAAACAGATTGTCCAGTTTGTACACAAAGTGCGTCCAGTTTTTGCCGTAACCCTCTCTACTCTTTTGCACATGCTATGTGGGTGAAATGATGATACCATGCCAAGTTTCGACATTTTCAGAGTTCATTTTGTAGTGATTTTCAATTTCACGGTCATTTAGCTCGCTAAACAAATCGGTAAATGACTGAAATATACCAAATGATGTCAGAAAGTGTTGAAAATTGATGACGTCGCTTTGAATGGTGCGTATGGAATGCAAAAAATGTCTGGAGTTGTAATAATTTTAAAAAAATGAAGTGCCAGTGTACCAGATGAGTTCTCGT
>NW_025230281.1:0-1666 GCF_018294505.1 Triticum aestivum | reverse complement strand
TTGAAAAAATGAAGTGCCAGTGTAACAGATGAGTTCTCGTCCGAAACCCTGATACTCCGAAAGAGATTGTCCAGTTTGTACACGAAGTGCGTCCAGTTTTTGCCGTAACCCTCTCTACTCTTTTGCACATGTTATGTGGGTGAAATGATGATACCATTCCAAGTTTCGACATTTTCAGAGTTCATTTTGTAGTGATTTTCAATTTCACGGTCATTTAGCTCTCTAAACAAATCGGTAAATGACTGAAAAATAGCAAATGATGTCAGAAAGTTTTGAAAATTGATGACGTCGGTTTGAATGGTGTGTACAGAATGCAAAAAAGTCTGGGGTTGTAATTAGTTTAAAAAATGAAGTGCCCATGTAACAGATGAGTTCTCGTCAGAAACCCTGATAGTTCGAAAGAGATTGTTCAGTTTGTAAAAGAAGTGCGTCCTGTTTTTGCCGTAACCCTCTCTACTCTTTTACACATGCTATGTGGGTGAAATGATGATACCATGCCAAGTTTTGACATTTTCAGAGTTCATTTTTAGTGATTTTCAATTTCACGGTCACTTAGCTCTCTAAACAAATCGGTAAATGACTGAAAAATAGCAAATGATGTCAGAAAGTGTTGAAAATTGATGACTTCGCATTGAATGGTGCGTACGGAACGGAAAAAAAGTCTACAGTTGTAATAAGCTTAAAAAAATGAAGTGCCAGTGTAACAGATGAGTTCTCGTCCGAAACCCTGATACTCCGAAAGAGATTGTCCAGTTTGTACATGAAGTGCGTCCAGTTTTTGCCATAACCCTCTCTACTCTTTTGCACATCCTATGTGGGTGAAATGATGATACCATTCCAAGTTTCGACATTTTCAGAGTTCATTTTGTAGTGATTTTCAATTTCACGGTCATTTAGCTCTCTAAGCAAATCGGTAAATGACTGAAAAATACCAAATGATGTCAGAAAGTGTTGAAACTTGATGACGTCGCTTTGAATAGTGCGTACGGAATGCAAAAAAAGTCTGGAGTTGTAATAATTTAAAAAAAATGAAGTGCCAGTGTAACAGATGAGTTCTCGTCCGAAACCCTGATACTCCGAAAGAGATTGTCCAGTTTGTACACGAAGAGCGTCCAGTTTTTTCCGTAACCCTCTCTACTCTTTTGCATATGCTATGTGGGTGAAATGATGATACCATGCCAAGTTTCGACATTTTCAGAGTTCATTTTGTAGTGATTTTCAATTTCACGGTCATTTAGCACTCTCAACAAATCGGTAAATGACTTAAAAATAGCAAATGATGTCAGAAAGTTTTGAAAATTGATGACGTCGGTTTGAATGGTGTGTACGGAATGCAAAAAAGTCTGGAGTTTTAATTAGTTTAAAAAAATGAAGTGCCCATGTAACAGATGAGTTCTCGTCAGAAACCCTGATACTTCGAAAGAGATTGTTCAGTTTGTACACGAAGTGCGTCCAGTTTTTGCCGTAACCCTCTCTACTCTTTTGCACATGCTATGTGGGTGATATGATGATACCATCCCAAGTTTGGAAATTTTCAGAGTTCATTTTGTAGTGATTTTCAATTTCACTGTCATTTAGCTCTCTAAACAAATCGGTAAATGACTGAAAAATAGCAAATGATGTCAGAAAGTGTTGAAAATTGATGACGTCGCCTTGAATGGTGCGT
>NW_025230280.1:0-15284 GCF_018294505.1 Triticum aestivum | reverse complement strand
GAAGAGGCGAAGAGCCAAGTGCAAGGTTCACACGAGTACGAACTGTTGAATCTCCCAAAGAGGCAAAGAGCCAAGCGCAAGGTTTTATAGGAGTTGTCGTCCTAGTAGGAGTGTACTACAACTGTAGCGAACGATGCTACTGTATGATGCCGCCATGTCACGTATATCCAAAGCTGTGCCACCTTTTTTTTCTCAAAGAGCGAGTTGGAGCCTGTGCAAGAACCACACAAGTTGCACATACACATAACACATTTACTAGTAATAAATTCTAAAGGACAAATGCCAGTATGCCACACAAGTTAATCTCCAATTCATGTGATAAATTTGTGCATGAATAGTCTACATATATTCACAGCGCTACCGTTCTCAATTTACCGTACTCCACTTACACATTATAGATGGGCTACATGTCCTCCTCCAGGTTCCAGTCCCAGGTGTTCTTCATGGATGGCATGATCCATGGCGATGGGCAATGGGAATCATTGTCGCAGCTTTCTAGTCCGGTTCCACATGATGGAGACTCATCCCAGCTGAAGCGGCATAAATCAGGGGTCCCAGCATGTCGTTCATCCAGCGGTGCGCACTGAAGACACAACCATGCTTCATGAATGGCAGGCTTCCGTGTCATGCACGGAAGGTAGCTGTCCCCAATGCAAAGCGAGTACTCTCCAAGAGTGTTCCTCGGCACCCACGTAGCATCACGGGGGTCGAACTCGGCGACGTTCATCTGGTACACGCGGCATCTCAGATTTGGACACATGGTGACGTACATAATCAAGGTCCATGCATAAAAATGTTGTGCTCAAATATGGTGGTCATTAATACTATGCAACAAATAGTACTACTCCAGTATAGAGGAAGTAAAATAACCGGCTTATTATATATAGCCACTCTTGGCTACATCGATGAGATAGTAAGACATGGAAAAACAAAACTGGTGGCAGCTAGTGGGTTCAAGTCTTTAAGGGCCTAGCTAGATATACACGTCCTCCAAGGTAAAAAGTACTCGTACTAGTACAGATGTCTACTACACAACTTTGTTCTAGTAGATGTTGTTGGGCCTCCAAGTGCAGAGGTTTGTAGGACAGTAGCAAATTTCCCTCAAGTGGATGACCTAAGGTTTATCAATCCATGGGAGATGTAGGATGAAGATGATCTCTCTCAAAGAACCCTGCAACCAAATAACAAAGAGTATCTTGTGTCCCCAACACACCCAATACAATGGTAAAATGTATAGGTGCACTAGTTCGGCGAAGAGATGGTGATACTAGTGCAATATGGATGGTAGATATGGGTATTTGTAATCTGAAAATATAAAAACAGCAAGGTAAATAATGAAAAAAGTGAGTGTAAATGGTATTGCAATGCTAGGAAACAAGGCCTAGGGTTCATACTTTGACTAGTGCAAGTTCTCTCAACAATAATAACATAACTGGATCATATAACTATCCCTCAACATGCAACAAAGAGTCACTCCAAAGTCACTAATAGCGGAGAAAAAAGGAAGAGATTATTGTAGGGTATGAAACCGCCTCAAAGTTATTCTTTCTGATCGATCTATTCAAGAGTTCATACTAGAATAACACCTTGAGACACAAATAGTCTAGTCTCCGTGCATCAGTGTCATCCCTGGATCGGTAATGCTGACACGCACAATACTTGAGGATTTACAACAGAGTTTCAATCACACAATTATTACATCGAATGTCTGGAAAGAGAACTTATTACAATAATATGGCTTAAGGCCATCTAAAAACAATAACAGCGGAAGGCTTGGAAGATAAAGTGAGACCATCAAACTCCAACGGCAGAGCTGAGTGAACGATAATGACCTATGGCACCTTACTCGTCGTCTGAAAAGTTCGTAACATGAACGTTGCAGCCCGAAACGGGTCAACACATGGAATATGTTGATAATGTAACACATAGAGTAATGAACAGAATGAATGCTATCACTACATGCATATATGGCTGGTGGAAAGCTCTATGGTTACAGTTTTGCATAAAGCCAATTTTTCCCTACAACAAAGGAATACATTTTTTTTAACTATCATGGTGGTTGTTAAACATTGAGAAGGTTCCTCCAACTCAACCCCAATTAAACATCATCATTAAAACCCAATCAAATTATATTTGGAGTGATGATATCAACATGATAATCCAAGAACTGGATACTCAAGATGTCCATAACCGGGGACATGGCTAACCATGATTAGTTTATACACTCTGTGGAGGTTTGCACACTTTTCCCCACAAGACTCGAATACTCCATGGTCGGAGATTCAAGATACGGTCTTTCTGAAGCATTACACTACAAAAAATACACTTCCGTGATGATATGTGTTTGTCACAGTAGGCCGCGTTTTCTGTCATGCATGTACATCCATGACGATTTTCTGACGGAATTAAGATAGTCATACCTGTGCTGTCGTAGAAGTGTTCCATAACATTACCAAAATTATCATCACGGAAGTGTCCACTTCCATGACGATAAATCGCGCGTCATAGAAGTGCTTTCGTCAAGGGTGACCGACACGTGGCATCCACCATAACGGGACGCTGTTAACCGCCGTTAACCTATTGGGTCCATTTTTTGGATCCGGTAACCCGCTAACAGCCACGACCAATGCCGATTTTCCACGTGTAAAATTCTCATTGGCTGACGGATCCACGCATTAGCTCCGCGTTGGCACAGGTGTCACTCATCCAACGGTCGAATGGGCCTATGATATGTTGACACGTGGACCGGCCCAAAAGTGGCCCATAAAGTATAAATGGGCCAGCCCAACCGAAGGCCCATATGATTTAGCGGACCATAATGGGCCGGCCCAGCTAAAGGCCCACAAGATTTTGCAGACCATAATGGGCTGGCCCAGCTAAAGGCGCACAAGATTTAGCGGACCATAATGGGCCGTCCAAGCTAAAGGCCCACATGATTTTATAGACCATAATGGGCCGGCCTAGCTAAAGGCCCACAAGATTTTGCGGACCACAATGGGCCGGCCCAGCTAAGGGCCCACAAGATTCTGTAGACCATAATGGGCCGGCCCAACTAATGGCTCAACATTCTCTCTCAAATCGACCCATCAACGGCCTGTCCTAAACTTGTCATCAACGCGGCCCATGGTCACTTCTGGCCCGTTAACAGTCCGCTAAGTAATTGGGCCGTATTATGGCCCTGTGTATTTCCGGCCTGTTAAAGGTCCTACTTCATTTGGGCCCATTTACAGGCCATCAAAACTTTCGACCCATAAATAACCATGAAGGATTTGGGTCATATTTAGCCATGTCTGACATTCGGCCTGTTAGAGGCCCACTATAGATTTGGGCCACTTTCGGCCTGTTGTCATTGTCGGCCTGTTAACGCCGGACAAAAACCATGGGCCATATGTGGCCCAACGTCATATCGGGCCCATTAACGTCCCATATAAAAATGACGATAATCTAGCCCGGCCGAAGTTCCGGCCTGTTAAAGGCCAGTGTATTAGGTCGGCGCATTTTTGGCCCATCCGAATTTCGGCCTGTCAAAGATTCGCATCGTAAATGGGCCACCATTTCGGCCTGCTAAGACCAGTGGGTTATTTGGCACAATCAGGGCCCAATCTCACTTTCGGTCTATTAAAGGCCCATGTTTTTATGGGCTCGAGATATTTACACCTATAAACGGCCTATTTTTACTGAGGGCCCAAATTATGTTTAGGCCTGTTAAAGGCCCACTATGGGCACAAGCCTACCAGAAAAACATGAGAGCTTATGCTGATTTAGGCCCAGATATTTTAGTGGGCTACATGCCAATTCCGGCCCGTACTCATTTTTAGCCCAATTGGAATAGGCCCGACGAATGTTGGCATGTTGGGCTCCTACGAAGCTTTCGGCCGAATATATTACTAAGATAAACCTACACTACAAAAATAGCATCGTAATTACTGCAGCCTGTGGTAGCATCATAAATGTTGTATCACAACAAAATAAATTCCAACCATACAACAAAAGGCCTGTTGGCATAAAGTTTACAGTCCTTCCAGATAAAAGCACCATCAGATGTATAGAAGCACAGATCATTTGACCTGAGTGCTAATGTTTCAGGCTGTAGAATCTGATGGAGCAGCAGAATCTCCACCTTTTTCTGCCATTGCTCTTGGACGACGAAGCGAATGTATGATAGTCTGGTTTCAAAACCATTCATATCTTGACAACATTTGTCAACCACTATTCTTTTCTCCGAAACGACGTCCATTAGGGATTGGACTTGTGTCTGGAGAACAGATATATCACTCTGTTTAGTAGGAAGATTTTGTTCATTAGGCGATTTGGACGAGGTTACCTTGACAACCAACCCAAAATTACGCAAGAAGGTGCTTTTTGCACTGTTAGTGGAGAGATACTGACGTACTACAGCAAGAGGTGACATTGTGCCTGTGGTAGCCTCGTCACCTTCAGGTGGTTGTGGCTGTTCAATCATTTGCTCCATAGCTTCCTGAAAGTTTGAACTTGTAGATTAGTGTACCAGATAAGTTACTAATGAGACAAAAACAAACAAAGTAGGTTAAGCGTTTATACGTAACTTATTTTGGTGAACTACTGTAACACATTAGGATGTATTGTAGTGCCAACTACATAATAAAATCACTTCGGAACATATGTCCATGTAGCATGCCTACTGTATTGTCTATTTTCTCACATTCCTTGACATCTAAGGATAAGGAGACATGGTTTAAAGTAGGATGAACATAGTATGACATCATTCATATCATGGGTAAACAGATATAAAACAAACAGGCTATTTTATCATTGTGTGTGCACGTGGACATAACAACTAGATTACAGACCAAGACCAAAAGAATATACTTCATCTCTTTTAAACCATGTAAGGTGAAATGATACGTTAAGACAACTGTGTATAAAAGTGAACAGAGTAACTGACATTGGCTGCAAACCAAGTAGTTAAATGAACACATCATAGTACCAATCATTTCAAGGCAGGAGGAGTAAGGACTTAGAACAGCGGCTTGAACTGGTGTGCTCATGCCCTTCATCTTGCTGGTGTGGCAATCCTTGAAGATTTACACTGCATTCGGTTCAGGTTCTTTTTTGTCCGCACGGGCTTTCCTCTGTATTTGGAACAAGTCAATATAGATACGATAATATGGCACAAAAAAAGAAGGAAGTAGCAGCTATTTACAAGAGCCTCGTAGTGTGCAATATAGCTACTCTTGTTGTCTGTTGGAATTTCACTTTAGAACGGTTGGTTTTGTTCTTCCAACAGTTAGCCTAGAAGAAGATACACTTATAAGGCACATACATAAATACAAGTTCAATATGTGGTCTAGTCAAATACATATAGCCTACCGGATACTTTGGATTAGACCAGTGTTTAATAAGGGCTGTCCAGTCTTCAACTGTAATATATTCCACTGGAGATGTTTGGGCGATTTCATTGTTAGCCTTGCCTTCAAAGTGAGATTTTCTAAGGTGGTACCGATACTGTCGCAGAGCAGACTGAGAAACATGAGTGCATGCTTGTTTAGTTGCATCATCTTTCGGATCCAACTTGAACCTCATTTGTTGAAAAAAGAATGTGAGTCTTATTAGGAGGAAGCTAGAAATTATGGTACAGAGCAAGACAATATTACTAATTGCGATGAATAACATTACTTACGGATAAATGGTCAAGGAAGGTGTTAAACTGTGTATTGTCTTTCTCATTCCTGTACTAGATCCACATTGGGAGGATACGTGCATGACACCTAACGGCAACGGCTGCCTCTGATACTAACTTGGCTGACTCTGTAGCATCACGTGGCCTTTTTAAACCTACCTCAAAATGGATCTCCATCCTTCCTCCTTTAGATTTTGTTAATCTGTCAAGCAGTATCCCTGATGTCTGTTTCTGCTTGCGCCGTGGTGCTAGTTCAATAATGAATATGGAAAGTGTTAGTGTACATCAAACTGTGAGAGTACATATAAAGGAGCATGCAACTACAACTTGACTCGGTCAGGTACCGTCTTGGTGTTGATGCTCATGAGGTTCGTCTGATCTTGCCAAGTCCTGTTGTGTCAGCATTGCTTCGGAAGTAGTGTTAGGTGTGAAGGCAGCTTGGGAACTGGCCAGTTCCGAAGCAAACAAACGAGTAACTCATTAATATGCTGTTACAGTTCAAGCGGATGCTGCAGCTGGTGGAGCAGGGTGATACTGTGTTTGTAGATTTAGCCTGTGGACTTGGACCTTCTACTGCACTATAAGTACCAGAAGAATCTCGATGGCAAATCCTTTTTCGTTTCACCCGACGAGTAACAACACTCCCTACTATATTATTTTCCTTGCTCTTTTTTGACTTTGCCATGTCAAGCTGTACCCACAACACAAAAGAATAAAATCACTCTTCAGAACTCATTGATGCATGATACAAACAAGTATACTCTGATGTAAGACAATCGTATGAGGATGGAATATGTAAGAAAAACAGGACGGCATGACATATTCGCAGCTACAATGTGCAAACTAAGCAGCAGGATTTTCAAGAAAATAGAAGTAATGCAAGCTAGACACCATATGAAAGATGCAACCAATATTACTCTGCCAAGTTAAAAGTGTCTTGTCATAAGTGGCAATTCGAAAAATTAGAAGCAGTACAACGTAGAAATCAATGCAAGATGCAACCACTATCAAACTGCCATGTTAAAAGCATCCAATCATGAGTAACTAATGCGGGATACACAACAATAGTACTTTGATGTAAGAACATGGTATGATAGATAGATGCAGTGTATTCTAGACACAGAAAGCCATGTCATATGCACATGTATAACGTATAAACTCAGGAGGTGGAGTTTAATCAAAATAGAAGAAATATAGGCTAGACAACATATGCAACATGAAACCAATTATCACACTCTCAACTTAGAGCGAGCACCTGCGATGGTGGAGTATGGGAGATGAACTCATCATGTAGACTTGGGACTTCAACTTCATTAGCAATAGCAGTGGCAAATCTAGAAAGTCTCTGTTTGCGTAGGTGCGGAGGACCACCAACATCCCCTAACTTACTCTTTTCCTTCCTATTTTTTGATATTGCCTAATGAAGTCAAAACCACAAGAAGATGAATAAAATTAGCTCTGCATAATTGGTTGATGCATGATACAGACGAACACTACTTTGATGTAAGGCAAGCGCAGGATAGGAGGATGGAATATATACAAAAAAAGACAACATTCATATTCACATGTACGATAGGAGGATGGAATATGTATCAAAAAACAGTAAGCGGAAGGCATTTCAACAAAATTAGAAGAAATGAAAGCTAGGCACCATATGAACATGCAACCAATATCACTCTATCAGGTAAAAAGTGTCTCGTCGTAAGTGCCATTTCAAGATAATAGAATCAGTACAAGCTAGAAGACAATGCAAGATGCAACCTACATCACAGTCCCAAGTTAAATGTGTCTTATTGGTAAGTGATCGTTGCAGGTATAAGTTGTAAGCTACGCAGATGCAATTCAACATAATCAGAAGCAATACATACTAGACATCATACGGAAAATGCAACCACATATAACAGTTCCAAGTAAGAGCAAGCACGTGTGATGGTGGAGTAGGGGAGACGTGCTCATCATGTACATGTATGTTCTAGAAACAGGAACACGTGTCATATTCACAAGCATTATGTGTAAAGTAAGCAGATGCAATTCAAGTTAGAAGCAATACAAGCTAGACATCATACGCAAGATGCAACCACATATAATAGTGCCAAGTTAGAGCAAGCACCTGTGATCGTGAAGTAGGGGAGATGTGCTCATCATCTACACAGCTACGTTGATTGTCTAGCCTTGTGTTGTCCTGCGAATCTTGTTGGGAGGATGGTGGAGTAGAATCTGTAGAGACCCCCTGTTTGAGTTGCTCCGAAGGACCACCATCATCCACTGTCGGACTAATTTCCTTCAGCTCTAATGATTTTGCACTGTGAAGTCAAACCGATAAGAAAAAGGAATAAAATTCGCTCTTCAGAACTCATTCATGTATGATATACTCACGAACACTACTCGGATGAAAGGAAAACACATGATGCGAGGATGGAATATGTATGAAAACAGGATGGCATGACATATTCACACCATGATGTGGTAACTAAACAGAAGGCATTTCAACAAATTAGAAGCACTGCAAGCTAGACACCATATGAAAGATGCAACCAATATCACTCTGCCAAGTTCAAACTATATGGCGTTTCAACAAATTAGAAGGAGTACATGCTAGAAATCATATGCAAGACACAACCAATATCACAGTGGCGACTTAAAGGTGCCTTATCATAAGTGACTGATGCGAGATATGCAAGAACAGTAGTCTGATGTAGAAATAGGAACACATGTCATATTCACAGGCATTATGTGTAAAGTAAGCTGATGCAATTCAACAAAGTTAGAAGCAATACAAGCTAGTCATCATATGCAACATGCAACCATATATAATAGTGCCAAGTTAGAGCAAGCACCTGTGATGGTGGAGTAGGGGAGATGTTCTCATCATCTACACAGCTACGTTGACTGTCTAGCCTTGCGTTGTCTTGCGAATCTTGTTGGGAGGATGGCGTAGTAGAATCTGTAGAGAACCTCCATTTTAGTGGCTCGGAAGGACCACCATCATCAGATGCATTGCCAATTTCCTTCAGCTTTATTGATTTTGCATTGTGAGGTCATACCGACAGGAAAAAGGAATATAATTCGCTCTTCAGAACTCATTCATGCATGATACTAACAAACACTACTCTGATGAAAGGCAAAGTCATGATACGAGGATGGAATATGTATGAAAAAATGGACGGCTTGACATATTCAAACCTATGATGTGGTAACTAAGCAGAAGGCACTTCAACAAATTAGAAACACTGCAAGACACCATATGGAAGGTGCAATCAATATCACTCTGCCAAGTTAGAACTGTCTCGTCATAGGTGGCGTTCATCAAAGTAGAAGCAATACATGCTAGAAATCATATTCAAGATGCAAACCAATATCACACTGCCAACTTAAAGGTGTCCCATCATAAGTGACCGATGCAGGATACACAAGAAGAGTAGTTTCATGTAAGAACATGGTGTGATAGACAGATATAGTATGTACCAAAAACACGAAAGCATGTCATATTCACATGTATCATGTGTAAGCTAAGCAGATGCAGACACTACTAGGAATAGGGCTACTAGTGGCGCACCAGTTTTGCCTACTAATGGCGCACTACTGGTGCGCCACTAGTAGCACGCCACTAGTATTTCTTACTAATGGCGCACCTGTGGTGCTCCATTAGTATCTGGTATACTAATGGCGCACCACAGGTGCACCATTAGTATAGCCCATGGTGCGCCATTAGTATGCCTCCCAAGGGGCCATATATACCCATGTGCTTTGGCATACTAATGGCGCATTGTGTTGTGATGCGCCATTAGTATGCCAAAGCATACTAATGGCGCACTATGTGGTGATGCGCCATTAGTATCCTTTGGAATACTAATGGCGCACTGTGGTGTGATGCGCCATTAGTATTAATATTAGTTTTTTTTGTTTTTTTTCTGATTTTTTCACAGGTTACAAAATATATTATTTGACAGAATATAGACAACACCACAATATAGGCAACAGCAGATTCATCGAATACAAGAGGAGGTAAGTCTCCGAATACAATTCATCATATTAGTCTCCGAATACAAAAGACCGAACGAAGATAGAACATTACAAGTCTCGGAGACCACGAGTAGCGAGTTTGTCTTCACATTATAAGTCAATATCGATCATCTAAACTACCATCACATAGAAGAGAGTTGTGGTCATCACGATGAGCATCATCGCGACGAAACTGGTCTTCACCCGGTTCCTCTCTCCCGCTAGATAGCGGGCGTATCTAGATTCCGCCTCCGCCCTAGTGGTGTACCCTTTGTAACTGTTACCGCTGAAACGGTGAACCTATCTCCGACACTCCTCCTAGTCGTCGTAGACTCCAGGAACCTTACCCTTGTACACGACATACGACGGCATCTCTATGCACAAGCCAAACAACAGACAATACATAAGCAATATATAAGTATGCAACAAAAGGATCGGAAGAGAAAAGCAAGACATTAATAGCACGATTCATGGTCCTACTAATAAATAGAATCGATTACATCTAAGTTGAACGACTGTCCAAACCAAAGAGACATACAAGTTTATTAAAGTTTAATTACAACATGAGCTAATCTATGTTTCAGAACTACAAATAGCATCACTACTTTTGACTCGACTCATGGGACCAGAACGTGGATGAAGCCGCCGTCTTTCGTGATGGTCATGAAGTCGCGGGCGTTGTCAGCCTGCATTTGAAGCGTTGTGTCTATCTCACTATTAGACGGTTGCTCTCTGAGGTAGAACTGCCCCGAGGTACGAAGGACATCTTGATTGATGATTTCTGCAAACTCCGACTGGATGCGAAAGAATTCTCGTCGGATGTCCGCGTCCTGGATTGCCGCCAAGCTTGCGGCCCAATCTTTGACATTATTTGGTAGCAGAAGGTGATTATGGTCCCGTCCGATCGCCCTCATGTGATGGAGGGCGTAGTAGGCATCCTTCTGACCACCAGGCGGCTGCTTGACGCAGGGGAACGTCGTATTGTGGGTGAACACATGCTTGCCGTACCTACGAACTGGCCTCTTAAAGGTGTCTCCAGATGTGGCGTAGCTGGGGAGAGCATCATCAAGAACTTTCTTGATATTTGTGTAGTCTATCTTGGAGTTACGGTCCGGGTCAAAATACGTGGCCATGGAATATTTTGTTGGAAATATGACCTAGAGGCAATAATAAAATGGTTATTATTATATTTGCTTGTTCATGATAATTTTCTATTGTTCATGATATAATTGTATTAACTGGAAACCGTAATACATGTGTGAATACATAGACCACAACATGTCCCTAGTGAGCCTCTAGTTGACTAGCTCGTTGATCAATAGATGGTTATGGTTTCCTGACCATCGACATTGGATGTCATTGATAACGGAATCACATCATTAGGAGAATGATGTGATGGACAAGACCCAATCCTAAGCATAGCACAAGATCGTGTAGTTCATTTGCTAAGAGCTTTTCTAATGTCAAGTATCATTTCCTTAGACCATGAGATTTTGCAACTCCCGGATACCGTAGGAATGCTTTGGGTGTACCAAACGTCACAACATAACTGGGTGGCTATAAAGGTGCACTACAGGTATCTCCGAAAGTGTCTGTTGGGTTGGCACGAATCGAGACTGGGATTTGTCACTCTGATGACGGAGAGGTATCTCTGGGCCCACTCGGTAATGCATCATCATAATGAGCTCAATGTGACTAAGTAGTTAGTCATGGGATCATGCATTACGGAACGAGTAAAGTGATTTTCCGTTAACGAGATTGAACGAGGTATTGGGATACCGCCGATCAAATCTCGGGCAAGTAACGTACCGATTGACAAAGGGAATTGTATACGGGATTGCTTGAATCCTTGACATCGTGGTTCATCCGATGAGATCATAGTGGAACATGTGGGAGACAACATGGTTATCCAGATCCCGCTGTTGGTTATTGGCCAGAGAGCTGTCTCGGTCATGTCTGCATGATTCCCGAACCCGTAGGGTCTACACACTTAAGGTTCGGTGACGCTAGAGTTGTTATGGGAATTAGTGTGCAGTTACCGAATGTTGTTCGGAGTCCCGGATGAGATCCCGGACGTCACGAGGAGTTAGGTAAAGATTTATATATGGGAAGTCCTATTTTGGCCACCGGAAAATGTTCGGGATTTTTCGGTATTGTACTGGGAAGGTTCTAGAAGGTTCTGGAGTGGGGCCCACCTGCATAGGGGGACCCACATGAACGTGGGTAGTGGGGGCAAGGCCCCACACCCCTGGTCAAGGCGCACCAAGATCCCCCCTTAGGAGGAATAAGATCATATCCCGAAGGGATAAGATCAAGATCCCTAAAAAGGGGGGATAACAATCGGTGGGGAAGGAAATGATGGGATTTCTTTCCTCCCACCTTTGCCCACGCCCCAATGGACTTGGAGGGCAAGAAACCAGCCCCCTCCACCCCTATATATAGTGGGGAGGCGCATGGGAGCTTCACCCTTGCCCCTGGCACAGCCCTCCCCCTCTCCAACTCCACCTCCTCCTCGGTAGTGCTTGGCGAAGCCCTGCCGGTGAACTGCAAGCTCCACCACCACGCCGTCGTGCTGCCGGAGCTCTCCCTCAACTTTTGCTCTCCCCTTGCTGGACCAAGAAGGAGGAGACATCCTCAGGCTGTGCGTGTGTTGAACGCGGAGGCTCCGTCCGTTCGGCGTTAGATCGGATCTTCAGCGATTTGAATCGCCGCGAGTACGACTCCCTCATCCGCGTTCTTGTAACGCTTGTGCATCGCGATCTTCAAGGGTATGAAGATGCACTCATCCTCTCCCTCTCTTGTTTCTAGAACCTCTATAGATTGATCTTGGTTATGCATAGAAAATTTTGAATTTCTGCTATGTTCCCCAACAGTGGTATCAGAGCTAGGTCTATTGTGTAGATTCTATGCACGAGTAGAACTCAAGTAGTTGTGGGTGTTGGTTTGTTCAACATGCTTACAGTTACTAGTCTTATCTTGATTTGGCGGCATCGTGGGATGAAGTGGCCCGGACCGACCTTACACGTACACTTACGTGAGACAGGTTCCACCGATTGACACGCACTTGTTGCATAAAGGTGGCTAGCGGGTGCCAGTCTCTCCCACTTTAGTCGGATCGGATTTGATGAAAAGGGTCCTTATGAAAAGTAAATAGCAATTGGCATATCACTGTTGTGCCTTTGCGTAGGTAAGAAACGTTCTTGCTAGAAACCTATAGCAGCCACGTAAAAACTTGCAACAACAATTAGAGGACGTCTAACTTGATTTTGCAGCATATGCCGTGTGATGTGTTATGGCCAAGAAGGATGAGATGAATGAAATATATGTGATGTATGAGATTGATCATATTCTTGTAATAGGAATCACGACTTGCATGTCGATGAGTATGACAATCGGCAGGAGCCATAGGAGTTGTCTTTAATTATTGTATGACCTGCGTGTCACTGAATAACGCCATGTAATTACTATACTTCATTGCTAAACCGTTAGCTATAGTTGTAGAAGTAATTAGTTGGCGAGACAACTTCATGGAGACACGATGATGGAGATCATGATGATGGAGATCATGATGATGGAGATCATGATGATGGAGATCATGATGATGGAGATCATGGTGTCATGCCGGTGACGATGATTATCATGGAGCCCCGAAGATAGAGATCAAAAGGAGCAAAATGATATTGGCCATATCATGTCACTCTTTGATTGCATGTGATGTTTATCATGTTTATGCATCTTATTTGTTTAGAATGATGGTAGTAAATAAGATGATACCTCATTAAAATTTCAAGAAAGTGTTCCCCCTAATTGTGCACTGTTGCGAAAGTTCGTTGTTTCGAAGCACCACGTGATGATCGGGTGTGATAGATTCTAACGTTCACATACAACGGGTGTAATCCAGATTTACACACGCGAAACACTTAGGTTGACTTGACGAGCCTAGCATGTACAGACATGGCCTCGGAACACAAGAGACCGAAAGGTCGAGCATGAGTCATATAGTAGATACGATCAACATGAAGATGTTCACCGAAGATGACTAGTACGTCTCACGTGATGATCGGACACGGTCTAGTTGACTCGGATCATGTATCACTTAAGATGACTAGAGGGATGTCTATCCGAGTGGGAGTTCATTAAATAATTTGATTTGATGAACTTAATTATCATGAACATATTCAAAAGGTCTTTGCAAATTATCTCGTTGCATACGCTTTAGTTCTACTGTTTAGATATGTTCCTAGAGAAAATTTAGTTGAAAGTTGATAGTAGCAAGTATGCGGACTGGGTCCGTAAACTAAGGATTGTCCTCATTGCTGCGTAGAAGGCTTATGTCCTTAATGCACCGCTCGGTGTGCTGAACCTCGAACGTCATTTGTGGATGCTGCGAACATCTGACATACATGTTTTGATGACTACGTGATAGTTCAGTAATGTTAAACGGTTTAGAATTGTGGCACCGAAGACGATTTTAAAACGTCGCGAAACATAAGAGATGTTCAAAGGGCTGAAATTGGGATTTCAGGCTCGTGCCCACATCAAGAGGTATGAAACCTCCGATGAGTTTCTTATCCTACAAACTAATGGAGAAAAGCTCAATCGTTGAGCATGTGCTCAGATTGTCTTGGTACTACAATCACTTGAATCGAGTGGGAGTTAATCTTCCAGATGAGATAGTGATGGTTCTCCATAGTCACTGCCACCAAGCTATTAGAGCTTCGTGATGAACTATAACATATCAGGGATAGATATGATGATCCTTGAAATATTCGTGATGTTTGGCACCGCAAAAGTAGAAATCAAGAAGGAGCATCAATTGTTGATGGTTATTGAAACCACTAGTTTCAAGAAGGGCAAGGGCAAGAAGGGATACTTCATGAAATGGCAAATCAGTTGCTGCTCTAGTGAAGAAACCCAAGGTCGAACCCAAACCCAAGACTAAGTGCTTCTGTAATGAGGGTGAGGGAGTCCTGGATTAGGGGGTGTCCGGATGGCCATACTATGACCTTTGGCCGGACTCCCGGACTATGAAGATACAAGATTGAAGACTTCGTCCCGTGTCCGGATAGGGACTTTCCTTAGCGTGGAAGGCAAGCTTGGCGATACGATATGAAGATCTCCTCCCATTGTAACCGACTCTGTGTAACCCTAGCCCTCTCTCATGTCTATATAAACTGGAGAGTTTTAGTCCATAGGACGAACAATAATCATACCATAGGCTAGATTCTAGGGTTTAGCCTCTCTGATCTCGTGGTAGATCAACTCTTGTACTACCCATATCATCAATATTAATCAAGCAGGAGTAGGGTTTTACCTCCACCTAGAGGGCCCGAACCTGGGTAAAAACATCGTGTCCCTTGTCTCCTGTTACCATCCGCCTAGACGCACAGTACGGGACCCCCTACCCGAGATCCGCCGGTTTTGATACCGACATTGGTGCTTTCATTGAGAGTTCCTCTATGTCGTCACCTTTTGGCCCGATGGCTTCTTTGATCATCAACCACGACACGGTCCAGGGTGAGACTTTTCTCCCCGGACAGATCTTCGTATTCGACGGCTTCGCACTGCGGGCCAACTAGCTTGACCATCTGGAGCAGATCGGAAGCTACGCCCCTGGCCATCA
>NW_025230279.1:10582-15290 GCF_018294505.1 Triticum aestivum | reverse complement strand
CTCATCAACACTCGCAGTTTTGGCCGATTCTGGCCCGTTTCGTGGAGTATTACGCACTGTTTTGGAGTATCGAAGTGATTTTTCAACGATTAGCGAACCGCGGGTGCGTTTACGTTTCGGTCATCAACACTTACACTTTTGTCCGATTCTTGCCTTTTTTGTATACTATTACTCACTGTTTTGGGGTCCCGGAGTGATTTCCACGATTAACGAACCCCGGCGTGCGTTTACGTGTCGGTCATCAACACTCACAGTTTTGGCCGATTCTGGCCCGTTTCGTGGACTATTACTCACTTTTTTGGGGCCCCGGAGTGATTTCCACGATTAACGAACCCCTGGGTGCGCTTACGGGTTGGTTATCCACACTCGCGGTTTTTGTCGATTCTGACCCGTTTCGTGGACTGTTACTCACCTTTTGGCGCCCCAAAGCGATTTCCATGGTTGTTGAACCCCAAGGTGCGCTTAAGTGTAGGTCATCAACAAGCACAGTTTGGGCCGATTCTTGCCCGTTTCTTGGACTATTACTTAGTTATGGGGGTCCCGAAATGACCCCGGGTTGTGTTTAGGTGTCGGTCAACAACACTCACAATTTTGGCCAATTCTAACGTGTTTTGTGGACTATTACTCACTGTTTTCAGGTCCCGAAGTGATTTCCATAGTTGTTGAACCCCAAGGCGCGCTTACGTGTCGATCATCAATACTCATAGTTTTGGCTGATTCTGGCCCGTATCATGGACTATTACTCACTTTTTTGGGCCCCCGAAGTGATTTCCACGATTAACGAACCACGGGGTGCATTTACGTGTCGGTCATCAACACTCATAGTTTTGGCCAATTCTGGCCCGTTTCTTGGACTATTACTCTATTTTTGGGTCTCGGCGTGATTTCCATGTTTGACGAACACCGGGGTGCATTTATGTGTCGCTCATCAACACTCGCAGTTTTGGCCGATTCTGGCCCGTTTCGTGGAGTATTACGCACTGTTTTGGAGTATCGAAGTGATTTCAACGATTAACGAACCGCGGGTGCATTTACGTTTCGGTCATCAACACTTACACTTTTGTCCGATTCTTGCCCTTTTTGTATACTATTACTCACTGTTTTGGGGTCCCGGAGTGATTTCCACGATTAACGAACCCCGGCGTGCGTTTACGTGTCGGTCATCAACACTCACAGTTTTGGCCGATTCTGGCCCGTTTCGTGGACTATTACTCACTTTTTTGGGGCCCCGGAGTGATTTCCACGATTAACGAACCCCTGGGTGCGCTTACGAGTTGGTTATCAACACTCGCGGTTTTTGTCGATTCTGACCCGTTTCGTGGACTGTTACTCACCGTTTTGGGGCCCCAAAGCGTTTTCCATGGTTGTGGAACCCCAAGGTGCGCTTAAGTGTAGGTCATCAACAATCACAATTTGGGCCGATTCTTGCCCGTTTCTTGGACTATTACTTAGTTATGGGGGTCCCGAAATGACCCCGGGTTGTGTTTACGTGTCGGTCAACAACACTCACAATTTTGGCCAATTCTAACGTGTTTTGTGGACTATTACTCACTGTTTTCAGGTCCCGAAGTGATTTCCATAGTTGTTGAACCCCAAGGCGCGCTTACGTGTCGATCATCAATACTCATAGTTTTGGCTGATTCTGGCCCGTATCATGGACTATTACTCACTTTTTTGGGCCCCCGGAGTGATTTCCACGATTAACGAACCACGGGATGCATTTACGTGTCGGTCATCAACACTCACAGTTTTGGCCAATTCTGGCCCGTTTCTTGGACTATTACTCTGTTTTTGGGTCTCGGCGTGATTTCCATGTTTGACGAACACCGGGGTGCATTTATGTGTCGCTCATCAACACTCGCAGTTTTGGCCGATTCTGGCCCGTTTCGTGGAGTATTACGCACTGTTTTGGAGTATCGAAGTGATTTTTCAACGATTAGCGAACCGCGGGTGCGTTTACGTTTCGGTCATCAACACTTACACTTTTGTCCGATTCTTGCCTTTTTTGTATACTATTACTCACTGTTTTGGGGTCCCGGAGTGATTTCCACGATTAACGAACCCCGGCGTGCGTTTACGTGTCGGTCATCAACACTCACAGTTTTGGCCGATTCTGGCCCGTTTCGTGGACTATTACTCACTTTTTTGGGGCCCCGGAGTGATTTCCACGATTAACGAACCCCTGGGTGCGCTTACGGGTTGGTTATCCACACTCGCGGTTTTTGTCGATTCTGACCCGTTTCGTGGACTGTTACTCACCTTTTGGCGCCCCAAAGCGATTTCCATGGTTGTTGAACCCCAAGGTGCGCTTAAGTGTAGGTCATCAACAAGCACAGTTTGGGCCGATTCTTGCCCGTTTCTTGGACTATTACTTAGTTATGGGGGTCCCGAAATGACCCCGGGTTGTGTTTAGGTGTCGGTCAACAACACTCACAATTTTGGCCAATTCTAACGTGTTTTGTGGACTATTACTCACTGTTTTCAGGTCCCGAAGTGATTTCCATAGTTGTTGAACCCCAAGGCGCGCTTACGTGTCGATCATCAATACTCATAGTTTTGGCTGATTCTGGCCCGTATCATGGACTATTACTCACTTTTTTGGGCCCCCGAAGTGATTTCCACGATTAACGAACCACGGGGTGCATTTACGTGTCGGTCATCAACACTCATAGTTTTGGCCAATTCTGGCCCGTTTCTTGGACTATTACTCTATTTTTGGGTCTCGGCGTGATTTCCATGTTTGACGAACACCGGGGTGCATTTATGTGTCGCTCATCAACACTCGCAGTTTTGGCCGATTCTGGCCCGTTTCGTGGAGTATTACGCACTGTTTTGGAGTATCGAAGTGATTTCAACGATTAACGAACCGCGGGTGCATTTACGTTTCGGTCATCAACACTTACACTTTTGTCCGATTCTTGCCCTTTTTGTATACTATTACTCACTGTTTTGGGGTCCCGGAGTGATTTCCACGATTAACGAACCCCGGCGTGCGTTTACGTGTCGGTCATCAACACTCACAGTTTTGGCCGATTCTGGCCCGTTTCGTGGACTATTACTCACTTTTTTGGGGCCCCGGAGTGATTTCCACGATTAACGAACCCCTGGGTGCGCTTACGAGTTGGTTATCAACACTCGCGGTTTTTGTCGATTCTGACCCGTTTCGTGGACTGTTACTCACCGTTTTGGGGCCCCAAAGCGTTTTCCATGGTTGTGGAACCCCAAGGTGCGCTTAAGTGTAGGTCATCAACAATCACAATTTGGGCCGATTCTTGCCCGTTTCTTGGACTATTACTTAGTTATGGGGGTCCCGAAATGACCCCGGGTTGTGTTTACGTGTCGGTCAACAACACTCACAATTTTGGCCAATTCTAACGTGTTTTGTGGACTATTACTCACTGTTTTCAGGTCCCGAAGTGATTTCCATAGTTGTTGAACCCCAAGGCGCGCTTACGTGTCGATCATCAATACTCATAGTTTTGGCTGATTCTGGCCCGTATCATGGACTATTACTCACTTTTTTGGGCCCCCGGAGTGATTTCCACGATTAACGAACCACGGGATGCATTTACGTGTCGGTCATCAACACTCACAGTTTTGGCCAATTCTGGCCCGTTTCTTGGACTATTACTCTGTTTTTGGGTCTCGGCGTGATTTCCATGTTTGACGAACACCGGGGTGCATTTATGTGTCGCTCATCAACACTCGCAGTTTTGGCCGATTCTGGCCCGTTTCGTGGAGTATTACGCACTGTTTTGGAGTATCGAAGTGATTTTTCAACGATTAGCGAACCGCGGGTGCGTTTACGTTTCGGTCATCAACACTTACACTTTTGTCCGATTCTTGCCTTTTTTGTATACTATTACTCACTGTTTTGGGGTCCCGGAGTGATTTCCACGATTAACGAACCCCGGCGTGCGTTTACGTGTCGGTCATCAACACTCACAGTTTTGGCCGATTCTGGCCCGTTTCGTGGACTATTACTCACTTTTTTGGGGCCCCGGAGTGATTTCCACGATTAACGAACCCCTGGGTGCGCTTACGGGTTGGTTATCCACACTCGCGGTTTTTGTCGATTCTGACCCGTTTCGTGGACTGTTACTCACCTTTTGGCGCCCCAAAGCGATTTCCATGGTTGTTGAACCCCAAGGTGCGCTTAAGTGTAGGTCATCAACAAGCACAGTTTGGGCCGATTCTTGCCCGTTTCTTGGACTATTACTTAGTTATGGGGGTCCCGAAATGACCCCGGGTTGTGTTTAGGTGTCGGTCAACAACACTCACAATTTTGGCCAATTCTAACGTGTTTTGTGGACTATTACTCACTGTTTTCAGGTCCCGAAGTGATTTCCATAGTTGTTGAACCCCAAGGCGCGCTTACGTGTCGATCATCAATACTCATAGTTTTGGCTGATTCTGGCCCGTATCATGGACTATTACTCACTTTTTTGGGCCCCCGAAGTGATTTCCACGATTAACGAACCACGGGGTGCATTTACGTGTCGGTCATCAACACTCATAGTTTTGGCCAATTCTGGCCCGTTTCTTGGACTATTACTCTATTTTTGGGTCTCGGCGTGATTTCCATGTTTGACGAACACCGGGGTGCATTTATGTGTCGCTCATCAACACTCGCAGTTTTGGCCGATTCTGGCCCGTTTCGTGGAGTATTACGCACTGTTTTGGAGTATCGAAGTGATTTCAACGATTA
>NW_025230279.1:5194-5946 GCF_018294505.1 Triticum aestivum | reverse complement strand
GAACCCCTGGGTGCGCTTACGGGTTGGTTATCAACACTCGCGGTTTTTGTCGATTCTGACCCGTTTCGTGGACTGTTACTCACCGTTCTGGGGCCCCAAAGCGATTTCCATGGTTGTTGAACCCCAAGGTGCGCTTAAGTGTAGGTCATCAACAATCACAGTTTGGGCCGATTGTTGCCCGTTTCTTGGACTATTACTTAGTTATGGGGGTCCCG
This sequence comes from Triticum aestivum, assembly GCF_018294505.1. Taxonomy (NCBI): domain Eukaryota; kingdom Viridiplantae; phylum Streptophyta; class Magnoliopsida; order Poales; family Poaceae; genus Triticum; species Triticum aestivum. The sequence goes on along the minus strand of NW_025230279.1, from coordinate 5,731 downwards.
AAATGACCCCGGGTTGTGTTTACGTGTCGGTCAACAACACTCACAATTTTGGCCAATTCTAACGTGTTTTGTGGACTATTACTCACTGTTTTCAGGTCCCGAAGTGATTTCCATAGTTGTTGAACCCCAAGGCGCGCTTACGTGTCGATCATCAATACTCATAGTTTTGGCTGATTCTGGCCCGTATCATGGACTATTACTCACTTTTTTGGGCCCCCGGAGTGATTTCCACGATTAACGAACCACGGGATGCATTTACGTGTCGGTCATCAACACTCACAGTTTTGGCCAATTCTGGCCCGTTTCTTGGACTATTACTCTGTTTTTGGGTCTCGGCGTGATTTCCATGTTTGACGAACACCGGGGTGCATTTATGTGTCACTCATCAACACTCGCAGTTTTGGCCGATTCTGGCCCGTTTCGTGGAGTATTACGCACTGTTTTGGAGTATCGAAGTGATTTTTCAACGATTAGCGAACCGCGGGTGCGTTTACGTTTCGGTCATCAACACTTACACTTTTGTCCGATTCTTGCCTT
>NW_025230279.1:0-4777 GCF_018294505.1 Triticum aestivum | reverse complement strand
CTTACGGGTTGGTTATCAACACTCGCGGTTTTTGTCGATTCTGACCCGTTTCGTGGACTGTTACTCACCGTTCTGGGGCCCCAAAGCGATTTCCATGGTTGTTGAACCCCAAGGTGCGCTTAAGTGTAGGTCATCAACAATCACAGTTTGGGCCGATTCTTGCCCGTTTCTTGGACTATTACTTAGTTATGTGGGTCCCGAAATGACCCCGGGTTGTGTTTACGTGTCGGTCAGCAACACTCACAATTTTGGCCAATTCTAACGTGTTTTGTGGACTATTACTCACTGTTTTCAGGTCCCGAAGTGATTTCCATAGTTGTTGAACCCCAAGGCGCGCTTACGTGTCGATCATCAATACTCATAGTTTTGGCTGATTCTGGCCCGTATCATGGACTATTACTCACTTTTTTGGGCCCCCGGAGTGATTTCCACGATTAACGAACCATGGGGTGCATTTACGTGTCAGTCATCGACACTCACAGTTTTGGCCAATCCTGACCTGTTTCTTGGACTATTACTCTGTTTTTGGGTCTCGGTGTGATTTCCATGATTGACAAACACCGGGGTGCATTTATGTGTCGCTCATCAACACTCGCAGTTTTGGCCGATTCTGGCCCGTTTCGTGGAGTATTACGCCCTGTTTTGGAGTATCGAAGTGATTTCAACGATTAATGAACCGCGGGTGCATTTACGTTTCGGTCATCAACACTTACACTTTTGTCCGATTCTTGCCTTTTTTGTATACTATTACTCACTGTTTTGGGGTCCCGGAGTGATTTCAACGATTAACGAACCCCGGCGTGCGTTTACGTGTCGGTCATCAACACTCACAGTTTTGGCCGATTCTGGCCCGTTTCGTGGACTATTACTCACTTTTTTGGGGCCCCGGAGTGATTTCCACGATTAACGAACCCCTGGGTGCGCTTACGGGTTGGTTATCAACACTCGCGGTTTTTGTCGATTCTGACCCGTTTCGTGGACTGTTACTCACCGTTCTGGGGCCCCAAAGCGATTTCCATGGTTGTTGAACCCCAAGGTGCGCTTAAGTGTAGGTCATCAACAATCACAGTTTGGGCCGATTGTTGCCCGTTTCTTGGACTATTACTTAGTTATGGGGGTCCCGAAATGACCCCGGGTTGTGTTTACGTGTCGGTCAACAACACTCACAATTTTGGCCAATTCTAACGTGTTTTGTGGACTATTACTCACTGTTTTCAGGTCCCGAAGTGATTTCCATAGTTGTTGAACCCCAAGGCGCGCTTACGTGTCGATCATCAATACTCATAGTTTTGGCTGATTCTGGCCCGTATCATGGACTATTACTCACTTTTTTGGGCCCCCGGAGTGATTTCCACGATTAACGAACCACGGGATGCATTTACGTGTCGGTCATCAACACTCACAGTTTTGGCCAATTCTGGCCCGTTTCTTGGACTATTACTCTGTTTTTGGGTCTCGGCGTGATTTCCATGTTTGACGAACACCGGGGTGCATTTATGTGTCACTCATCAACACTCGCAGTTTTGGCCGATTCTGGCCCGTTTCGTGGAGTATTACGCACTGTTTTGGAGTATCGAAGTGATTTTTCAACGATTAGCGAACCGCGGGTGCGTTTACGTTTCGGTCATCAACACTTACACTTTTGTCCGATTCTTGCCTTTTTTGTATACTATTACTCACTGTTTTGGGGTCCCGGAGTGATTTCCACGATTAACGAACCCCGGCGTGCGTTTACGTGTCGGTCATCAACACTCACAGTTTTGGCCGATTCTGGCCCGTTTCGTGGACTATTACTCACTTTTTTGGGGCCCCGGAGTGATTTCCACGATTAACGAACCCCTGGGTGCGCTTACGGGTTGGTTATCAACACTCGCGGTTTTTGTCGATTCTGACCCGTTTCGTGGACTGTTACTCACCGTTCTGGGGCCCCAAAGCGATTTCCATGGTTGTTGAACCCCAAGGTGCGCTTAAGTGTAGGTCATCAACAATCACAGTTTGGGCCGATTCTTGCCCGTTTCTTGGACTATTACTTAGTTATGTGGGTCCCGAAATGACCCCGGGTTGTGTTTACGTGTCGGTCAGCAACACTCACAATTTTGGCCAATTCTAACGTGTTTTGTGGACTATTACTCACTGTTTTCAGGTCCCGAAGTGATTTCCATAGTTGTTGAACCCCAAGGCGCGCTTACGTGTCGATCATCAATACTCATAGTTTTGGCTGATTCTGGCCCGTATCATGGACTATTACTCACTTTTTTGGGCCCCCGGAGTGATTTCCACGATTAACGAACCATGGGGTGCATTTACGTGTCAGTCATCGACACTCACAGTTTTGGCCAATCCTGACCTGTTTCTTGGACTATTACTCTGTTTTTGGGTCTCGGTGTGATTTCCATGATTGACAAACACCGGGGTGCATTTATGTGTCGCTCATCAACACTCGCAGTTTTGGCCGATTCTGGCCCGTTTCGTGGAGTATTACGCCCTGTTTTGGAGTATCGAAGTGATTTCAACGATTAATGAACCGCGGGTGCATTTACGTTTCGGTCATCAACACTTACACTTTTGTCCGATTCTTGCCTTTTTTGTATACTATTACTCACTGTTTTGGGGTCCCGGAGTGATTTCAACGATTAACGAACCCCGGCGTGCGTTTACGTGTCGGTCATCAACACTCACAGTTTTGGCCGATTCTGGCCCGTTTCGTGGACTATTACTCACTTTTTTGGGGCCCCGGAGTGATTTCCACGATTAACGAACCCCTGGGTGCGCTTACGGGTTGGTTATCAACACTCGCGGTTTTTGTCGATTCTGACCCGTTTCGTGGACTGTTACTCACCGTTCTGGGGCCCCAAAGCGATTTCCATGGTTGTTGAACCCCAAGGTGCGCTTAAGTGTAGGTCATCAACAATCACAGTTTGGGCCGATTGTTGCCCGTTTCTTGGACTATTACTTAGTTATGGGGGTCCCGAAATGACCCCGGGTTGTGTTTACGTGTCGGTCAACAACACTCACAATTTTGGCCAATTCTAACGTGTTTTGTGGACTATTACTCACTGTTTTCAGGTCCCGAAGTGATTTCCATAGTTGTTGAACCCCAAGGCGCGCTTACGTGTCGATCATCAATACTCATAGTTTTGGCTGATTCTGGCCCGTATCATGGACTATTACTCACTTTTTTGGGCCCCCGGAGTGATTTCCACGATTAACGAACCACGGGATGCATTTACGTGTCGGTCATCAACACTCACAGTTTTGGCCAATTCTGGCCCGTTTCTTGGACTATTACTCTGTTTTTGGGTCTCGGCGTGATTTCCATGTTTGACGAACACCGGGGTGCATTTATGTGTCACTCATCAACACTCGCAGTTTTGGCCGATTCTGGCCCGTTTCGTGGAGTATTACGCACTGTTTTGGAGTATCGAAGTGATTTTTCAACGATTAGCGAACCGCGGGTGCGTTTACGTTTCGGTCATCAACACTTACACTTTTGTCCGATTCTTGCCTTTTTTGTATACTATTACTCACTGTTTTGGGGTCCCGGAGTGATTTCCACGATTAACGAACCCCGGCGTGCGTTTACGTGTCGGTCATCAACACTCACAGTTTTGGCCGATTCTGGCCCGTTTCGTGGACTATTACTCACTTTTTTGGGGCCCCGGAGTGATTTCCACGATTAACGAACCCCTGGGTGCGCTTACGGGTTGGTTATCAACACTCGCGGTTTTTGTCGATTCTGACCCGTTTCGTGGACTGTTACTCACCGTTCTGGGGCCCCAAAGCGATTTCCATGGTTGTTGAACCCCAAGGTGCGCTTAAGTGTAGGTCATCAACAATCACAGTTTGGGCCGATTCTTGCCCGTTTCTTGGACTATTACTTAGTTATGTGGGTCCCGAAATGACCCCGGGTTGTGTTTACGTGTCGGTCAGCAACACTCACAATTTTGGCCAATTCTAACGTGTTTTGTGGACTATTACTCACTGTTTTCAGGTCCCGAAGTGATTTCCATAGTTGTTGAACCCCAAGGCGCGCTTACGTGTCGATCATCAATACTCATAGTTTTGGCTGATTCTGGCCCGTATCATGGACTATTACTCACTTTTTTGGGCCCCCGGAGTGATTTCCACGATTAACGAACCATGGGGTGCATTTACGTGTCAGTCATCGACACTCACAGTTTTGGCCAATCCTGACCTGTTTCTTGGACTATTACTCTGTTTTTGGGTCTCGGTGTGATTTCCATGATTGACAAACACCGGGGTGCATTTATGTGTCGCTCATCAACACTCGCAGTTTTGGCCGATTCTGGCCCGTTTCGTGGAGTATTACGCCCTGTTTTGGAGTATCGAAGTGATTTCAACGATTAATGAACCGCGGGTGCATTTACGTTTCGGTCATCAACACTTACACTTTTGTCCGATTCTTGCCTTTTTTGTATACTATTACTCACTGTTTTGGGGTCCCGGAGTGATTTCAACGATTAACGAACCCCGGCGTGCGTTTACGTGTCGGTCATCAACACTCACAGTTTTGGCCGATTCTGGCCCGTTTCGTGGACTATTACTCACTTTTTTGGGGCCCCGGAGTGATTTCCACGATTAACGAACCCCTGGGTGCGCTTACGGGTTGGTTATCAACACTCGCGGTTTTTGTCGATTCTGACCCGTTTCGTGGACTGTTACTCACCGTTCTGGGGCCCCAAAGCGATTTCCATGGTTGTTGAACCCCAAGGTGCGCTTAAGTGTAGGTCATCAACAATCACAGTTTGGGCCGATT
>NW_025230278.1:0-15306 GCF_018294505.1 Triticum aestivum | reverse complement strand
CACACACACACACAAAGACCCCACACACACACTAAGACTCCATCTCGCACACACATGCTCTAGGAGGAGCATTTGTTCCTACCACCCTTCATCCAACCTTACCCGTATGATAACAATCACCTTTATTTACTTGCATAACATGGACAAATTCCACTTTACTTTAGTAGTCAGCAAACTTATCATCTGTACCCTTATAAAAAAAACGAGTTGGCAGTGATGGTGTGCCTGCCATCTTGTAATACATACCGTATGATCTATATCTGAGGATAGAAAGCAAACTATGATAATTTTACAAAAGATACCCGCACCTCTCTCCACATCATTATCTGCCGCAACCTCATTGCTAAGCAATTAAAAAAGGAATAAGTTTCTAGAACAATCTAGCATGCATGGTGGCCGCTGCCGCCTGCCGGCGCCGTCCATCCCCATGCCTCCGCCCATTCCGACCACTAGTCACCACCACGCTCCACTCCTCCTCGCCTTATCTCTCATCTTTCATTTTTTCGATGACATTCTCGAGATACCAGTTTTCCGATAAAATTCTCGAGATATCATTAGTTTTTACACATGGGATTACTCCTGCATGGGTCAATCACAACAGGTGTTCTGTAAAAAAATGCATATTGATGTTCCGTGCAATGCACGAGAATCTTGCTTGTAATTATATAACGCAAATCACGAGCAGGAAGTGACAATTTTTGACACAACCACGTTAACATGGCCACGTAAATCACTAGCTAAAGTAAATACCATTATACTTATATCCCGATGCAAAAGGTTGAGTACATGTCCGAAGAGTAGAGTCGCACACACGCACTCTATCTCTCAGAATCTCTCTCTCACACACACCAGTTACGTGACGCCCACTTAAGCAGACACGTATGTTACAATTTGTGCACCCGCGGGTACACGTGATGCTGCGCATTTATTTAAGCCGGAAGGCGAACCCAAACAGTAGCTGCATTCATTCCCCTCCCGCCGCCTCTTCTCTGGTCGCATGGGCCGGCCGAAGGTAACAACATATGCCATACTCCCGCCGGAGCGGCGCTTTAATATGGAAATTTTAGTGGCCATGCATGCATCTTTTTGTGCCAGCACTCCTATGTAAGGGTTGACCGGTCGCTTCCCGCGGACGTGCGCGGGAAGTGGAAGAGGAAGGAGAACGGAAGCGGGCTGTGGGGTAACGTTTTTTACCACAATTTCTTAGGAAACTGGGTGCAATAATTGAGTAGTTTTGCAAACTACCAGTACTACACCTGAAACGGTTCAAAACCTATACTCCCTTGCCAGCGCGCGCTTCCCTCGTGAAACGGCCAGCGTCGCCCTGGAGCGTTAGTGCCGCATTAATGCCCGGCCAGAGCGGAGGCGACCTCTCAGTGGCGCCGGCTTTGAAGTGGCGTGACGGCCGAGAGAGCGCCGCTTCCCGGTGCACGCGACTGCTCCGCGTCGAGACTGGCCATAGGCCCTGTTTGGATCCATGGGTTAGAGTTAGTTTGAGATAGTTGGGGCTCAAATAGCCCTAAAGTATCCAAGCATGAGGGTTTAAATTGGAGCAAGTTGCACCGAACCCACCAAAAAAAACTATCCCACCCAAGAGGTGCTAACTGGAGATAGTTCTCATTTGGACCACTGAAAAATCACTTTTCTCTCTCCATGAAGTGCATTTATTGTCAATCTAACCCTGTCACCCAAACACCTCTTTGGCTACAGTTAGTTCAGGGTTAGTCATGAGTTAGTCTAACCTCTAGCTAAGTTAGAGTATCAAACAGGAGCAGTATAGGACATGCAAGTTGCTCAAAGCATACAGGCAAATTCGTACGTGAAAGGATTTTTTTATTTTTGAAAACGGAACGTGAAAGGATTTTTTAGAATGCTCTTGGCATGTCGCTAACATGTGATAGTTAACCGACCTCAATAGATGGCAGAAACGCCAGCCCGCCGCACTTTGATAGAGACAAGGAGGGAGAAGCGATACATGCTGCTGGATTACTAGGGATAGGTGTCGCATGGAAGCCAAGAAATATGATGATAGCGTGGGTTAGCCATGTACTAGTATGATGTAACTACACTTGGCTGCCGTGTTTCGTACTCTTCCAGTCCACTGTGGAGATGATTGGTTAATTTTATATCGCTGAATAATATTAAATATTATGAGTGCACACGCTCCACCACGAGGTTCCTTGCTCCTTCTCGGTCGTCCAAAATCTATGTTCTTGCACTCTATTTTTTTATGTGATCTTTGTTCATCCTTTTGCCAACACGCGAGACATCTAGCATCAAGGTGCACGTGTTATGCAAGGATCGTTCCATCTATATGAAGAACACGTGGGACTGGAACTACGAGACGGATATGTACCCAGGAGTGGACGTATGAACCAGAGTAATGTAGCGCAGTAAGTGAAGTAGAAAGGCACAAATGGTATGAACATGCGTGGCATATAGGGTGTGTTTGGTTGCGTTCTCGTCTCAGCATAGTTGTTCCCTCTTCATGCATGCTCAACTCAACACCCCTCATCATGCATGCTCTCTTCATGCATGCTTCTAGTGTATTTGTGCTAAACTAGTGTGGACTCATGCACCCTCCATACACTCTACCAAACACCCAAAAGTAGGTCGAGAAGGGAACTCTTGGGCGGCATTTGTCTCTTACTACGTACTACCACTAAATGTTGTACGTGCAATGCACGGTGATGTTATGGAGTACGTGCCTAAGTACTCTACTACTACTATATTAGTTGGAGGCACATATTAACTTTTATATTTGTTTACGTGTATTCCCCGAGACCTTCCAACTAGACGTGTCTTTCTCTCTAGGTCGCACTTTGTATCGTTCATACCACTAAGTACTACTACGTGTGGTCTCCGACCCAGAAGTGGAAGAAGTGGAGACGCTCTACCACACTGTTTTTTTACGCAGGGCTCTACCACGCTGTTCATGTCCCACTCCTTTCGCTGACGTGTGGGATATCCAGCACGTGCCGTGTTTGGCACCCTTCATCGTAAGAGTTAAAACGCTAGCATTCATCAGAAATAAAAAATAATTATAAATCGGCAGTGATACTATTTTTTTGCGAACCAATCAGCAGTCATACCATACCACACGGTTTCCTTGCTCCTCGATATCGAAAAGAATACTTCCGTTCACCAACATGTGGGACGTCGACCATCCTGGTCCACTTGCCATGCACGCAAAACTCCACGCGGTTTCCTTGCTCCTCGATATCGGAAAGATACTTCCGTTCGCCAACATGTGGGACGTCGCGCCGCAGTAACAATGACTAATGAGACGTCAAATCACAGGCCCACTTCCCACTTTGAAGTTGCTTGGACGAAGGAACCATCATGACTTTGTTGAATTCCGCTTCTTGATGAAAACTACTGTACCAGCAGTACTGCTAGCTACAGTAATTTCTCCAACAGAGGCCTCCTTTCGTTCATAGGATAGGAATATGAAAATCATAGGAAGTGCGATGACATGCATCTCAATTCCTATAGAGAAAGAGATGCCATTTGATGCTTAGGATAGGAATTTTTCCATTTAGTCTAGGCTAATGTACTAGTAATTTGCTCTAAAAACTACGGTAGTAACTAGTAGTATTGGTACATGCTCGTACTCAGACACAGACACACACACTAACTACTAGTACTACTACTTCTCACATGCTGGCCAGGCGCCGTCGTTCTCCATCCCGGCTTTGTCGGCGACACCCCACCGTGCTTAGATCTCCGACGACCTCTCCGCAGCAGCGTGTGCGTCCTTTTCTTTCTTGCGGCGGTGGGCCTCTCTTTTCTTGAGTGCTTTCTGACTTTTCCGCTCCCTCTGTGCTGCTTTGGCCGCCTCTTGATCTACCGCCCATTCGGCCTTGGCATCTTCAAATTCCTCCCACATAGTTGTGAGGTCGCGAGCGGCGATGAACTCGGCACGGCGGGATGCTATCGCTTCCCTACCATTTTGTGTGCGGTCGTGGGCGGCGAGGAACTCGGCGCGGCGGGATGCCATCGCTGCCTTACCGGTTAGTGTGCGGCGCGATGGCATGAACGACGCTTGGTGAGATCTCTGGGGTGGAGTGGCCGGACAACCGTATAGTGCATTGGTTTGTCAAGAGCTCAAGGACAGAAGACGAAGCAAATTTGGATTCCCCTTCAATCCTGGTCATTTATTACCGAGTAAAATGCATTGGCGGTCATCGAACTTGTCTTGATAGCTCACTTTGATCATTCTATACGAGATATGGTGATTATACGGTCACTGGCTCAGCGTATAGCTCTGTATTTGTCGGGTTGACCAGTCAAACAGTCCGCATGCGCCTCATCAGCTCTTGTTCTTTCTCTATCTACGCGAGCCTACCTGTCAATGGAGAAAGAAATAATGTAAAAACCAAAATTATGCGTATGTGGGGAATCAAACCACGGACTCGTCGCTGCAACACACCCTCGTAGCCAAATGAAAATGAAATACTTCGCGTCAGACACTCACGCTCACGCTGTCAAGGCATGCTAATGCATGCACGTCGCCCTCTAAATCAAAGTCCTGCTCATGGCGCAACGCAAACGGCGAGCCCATCACCTGAGCGCCCCGGCGGTGCTTGACATTACTGTTTAGACGTTTGATGGAGGCCTACGCGAACGCCGAGCATGTATTCACCTGGCTCAACACCAACGGTCATACTCGGACCGCCTTGCTCATGTATATCGTCCATCACAACGACAATCTATAAAACAGCCTAAGTTAGAGAGGGTACTATGGTAGTATGGTACGGAGTATGTACTATCGTGAGCGACCGATCTTAGTGCCACTGCACACTAAAACCCCTTCCATCGCTAGCGCGCGCTTCCCGCCTGAAACGGTCACCGTCTCCCCAGAATGTCAATGCCGCATTCACCGGACTTAACTGCAGGTGCAATTGGTGTGTCACTGACATGCGGGCCAGATGCCCATTGGGCCCACATGTCAGTAACCCAAACGCATCTGCAGTTAAGTCACTGAACCAGCGTCCGCATTCACGCCCGATGAACCTACTCCGGCGCCAGTTGTCCATCCGTCTGCCACGGCTCATTGCCATTCGCCCGCTATATTAACTTGAGCCCCAGCTCCCAGCCATAGTCAAAGACCCACACTTATTCTCCTCCGGTCCCTTGCTTCTGTCGGCACCACTTCAACCATGGCCTCCTGGCGCTCCGAAGCTCTCTTGGACGTACTGTTGCAGGAGCAGACGAGGGACATCGGCTGCTCCGCTCCAGGCGCGCTCCAAAGCTCTCTTCAACGTACTGTCGCAGGAGCAAATGAAGGAGATCGCCGGCACCCCCCGGTCGCCCTCCGCCGCCACGACCACGAAGCCGGCGCGCGTGCGCGGGCGTAGCCGGCAGTGTGGAAGAGTAGTACACGGTAGGTTGCCGCCGCTCTGGAGGAGGAGGTTATCGAGGCGGATGAGGAGGAGGCAAAGGGAATGGCCGGCTTTCTCGGGTTCATGGCCGGACATGGTGGTCGGGCGCCGGCGATCGTTTAGAATTGGTTTACAGTAGGTTTTAGTACGGTTTGTGTGAAATATGTAATGAATTTCGTCCAGTTTGTAGGAAAAGTTTTCGAAATGTAATGAATTTCATCCAGTTAATTTGAAATTTGCTTTGTTTGCACGAATTTCGTCCAGTTAGTTCCTATAGTTGTCAAAAGGTATGCTGGCAGCATCGGATGGCATCCATCACTGTCCTTGGACAGATGCCGGTGTAAATTTGTGGGCCAGCGCTAGAGATGCCCTAACTATCATGCTATAATCGCTAACAATCCTCCATTATTTGGCAGGGAACAGTTATCCCTCGATCAAAATCAGATCCGCGGTGTTTCGCACTCCTCCCGCGTAAGAGTGTAAACTCTTGCTTACATAAAAATGGAGCAAGTGGATGACACTGCAGGACGTCATATCACTCGAACTACCCCGCCTAACGAGTGGGAAAGCACCGCCCTCGTCATTTTGTTCTGGATTTCTATTGATCGATCGCGTGAAAATGTTACGCTTCGAAAGTACTAAAGGAAAAGGCAGCACACTTACGACTCGTACGCGTCGCAACCCCGACAGTCCGGCTCGCACGCCGCTCACCAGAGGGGACATGCATTGTCTTGCAATTTCACTGACATGTGGGACCGTAATTGAATAAACCGTCGATAGCCGGAATCTAATCGCTCGGCGGGCGTCGGCTGAGAAGAGAGAAACGGGGGAGGGAGAAGTGATCGCCCGCCCGCCGCGCACGGACTCCAAGAAATATATGGTGATAATGTGAGGTGGGCCATGCTGGAGTCCGGACCGCCTCCGGAGCCCGCTCTCACCGCCTTGGCCCCTCAAGACGCCAGCTGCCCGCCGCATGCATGCATAGCAAGTAGTACTCCTTATGTGGAGGAGAGAGAGGCATTGACAAAGTCAAGGAGTGGGCTCTGCAAGAGCCCGTGTCTACACGTGCTCCTAGGTATAAAAAATAATTCTAAAAAAAGTCATAAAAGCAATTGTGTCTTTAAAAAAGAAAGGTAAAAACATTTGAGAGGAAATAGATAGAGAGAAAAGTGAGAAAAAGCTGTAACCTGGGCATTACATGAGGAAGGAGGGAGTGGTGCACATGCCAAGTTCACTGGGCTGCCGTGTTTCACACTCCTCCGTCGTAACAGTGGAGACAATAGCTTTCATAAAAAATAAACAATGAATACTCGTTGCTCGTCCTCTATATCGGAAAGAATACTTTCATTCGCTGACATGTGGGACGTCGACCATCCTGGTCCACCTGCCATGCACAAAATTATCCTGGTCTACCCCGGTCGTATTGCAGGCCCAACCTTTCCCATTGTAAGTTGTTCGGATGAAGGAACCATCATGACTTCGTTGAATTCAGCTTCTTCAAGAAAACTTACTATACCCGCAATACTGCTACCACACGCGAAGACTGGACGGCACTGTACCAAGTCATATCACTGAAACCCACTAGGCCAAACTAGCCCGCCTAGGTCATCTATTTTGGAACAGAGGGAGTACGTCTCTGCACTGCTATGATTTTGTGTTGCACGTTCTTTGTACTTTTGCTATGATTTTCCTACCCTATGAACCAAATGAGGCCTGAATGTATGTGGACTATTGTCTGATCGATCGCTAAGCCAACAATTTTAGGAGCTAGGGCTATTGGTCGATCGACGAGGGATAAGTATAAGCGTACCACGAGCTCATCAGCCCCAACGTTTCTCTTCGGTGAGTGTTTTGCAAGTACTATAGCTCGCACAATTGCTAGCCTACTAACACCAAGAATCATCAAACAAGCCTTGCTGATATGATAAACAGTTCAAACTTACATCTAAGCATGCCATATATTACATCAAAAGCTGGTGAGGATACATCTGTTTCCATAACTCGGAGAGGGTTCGCATGATTCACTATCAAACAAAAGTAGCAAGATCCGCCCACACAAGACAGTGCACTAGCCCTAAGATGGTTTGATAACACGCATCGTTCTGGTAATTAAACACAGGGCAATGCAAACTACCCTGAAGGATTAGCGCGACCAACTATTTCTTGTTATCGATCTCTCGGGCAATGACCACAGCACGGACAGCGGCATGGGAATCGATTTCTGGGCCGATGTCCACAGGACTGACCGCGACATCGGAATCGATCTCTGGGGCGATGTCCACAGGATGGACAGCGGCATCGGAATTGATCTCCAGGGCGATGCCAACAGGACGGGCCACGACATCGGAATCATTAAGGACGTCCACCGGCACCTGCACAACCATAACATATTAGCAAGCACATTGCAAATAATCAAAAACCACAACTATGGTAATAAGCCATCATTTTTTACCTTGTGCAGCTCGCCGGGGGATCTCATCCCTCCGGGGGCCACCTCCTCATCCTCGATGGGGGCCATCACCTTGCCAGGGGAATATTGCTTCTCAACGGCGACTATCTCCTCAAAATCGGTCTTGAGCCTCACAAAGGTGGCAATCAGAGTTCCTGGGGTAGGCACGGTGGGGCCCTTGCTGTTCTTCCAACTTTCTTTGAGGAGTTCGTCCGCCAACGTCCTCAACCCTTTGGCCAGTGCTTGTTTCTTGGAGTTCTTCGTCTCCATGGGTTGGCCCGCCAACATGGTCAACTCGTTGGTCGGTGCTCGCTTCCTGGAGATCGCTGTCTCCAGTGGGTTGTCTGCCGACAACTCTTTGCCTAGTGCTCCAGGATCCATCAATGAACTGACAAGCAAAAAGCAATCAAAAGGAAACCACAATCGCAATGAAAACGGGAAAAAGAATAGGATGTGAGAATCGGTCGGTGCTTCGCAAATAGAAGATTCTTGGAATGAAAATATAGCAGCATAACTGATTCGCCCACCTTTCCTTCGTCGGTACAGAAGAAAAATGGCAGAAGTGTGTAGCCTGGAGTGAGGTTTTCTTCAAGAATGGGAAGAAAGGGCTTGAACGAGCGTTCCAATGAAATGATGGTTGCTTCGTCCAGTCCAACTTGGAGGCCACCTTACCACTGCTGGTAAAGGTGTGGGTTTTGTGATATGACGGGTCATGACGGCCACACCGGGGTGACAGGTGAGTCTCGACTGTAGCACCTCGCTGTGATTTGGTGGATGGCACGCAGGCCCGGATGCTTTGAAATGTCCCGCATGTAGATAGAGCGGCTAGTCATATAGGAGTGCTCAATATTGTGCACCGCGACCAAGGCGAAGAGGAAAACGAGAGAACTACGTAATTAATGCATGAGTTTAATTAGGGTAGTTTTGTAAAGTATGAGATACATTCCTCCAATCGCAAAATGCCTTGGTTCATGAGATTTGAGATTTGAGCCCTATAAACTGGAATGGAGGGAGTACTGCACATGGTGTAGTCTAGTCACTTGTTGAAATCTCTAGAAAGGCAAATACTCCTTTCCGGTTTACAGGGCTATACTACTCGCTCCGTCTAGGTGTGTAAGTCATCTTACGAAAACCAAATAGTCCCAAAACACATTAGGCGCGGTGCATTAACTTCTACCTTGTTTCTTGTTTCTTGACATATCAACCAATAAGAGATGAGAGGTGTGCATGCTTTTATTGACTTGCAATGGCTAGTTCATTGCATGCAATGCTATTAATTAGCAAATAAACATTGGTGACCCTAGGAGGAAACGGTGCTAAGCGCGTGGACCTATGCAGAATGAGTATCAACCAATGGATAATGGAGTTTAATTGTTAAACAATAGCAATTTTGTCTCATGCAAGAGCCTGGCTAGTACTCCAAGGAACCGCACCACGCGAGCGTTCGCAACTGCCACGTTCGGGTTGCGCTTGGCTCTTCGCCTCTTCGAGAAGACGAACAATGATGTTACTCCTACTTCTACAGTATCGAATCCACTGCTGCATGTCCGTCCACCTCGTGCGGGAGGGATAGCGTGTAGCGAAAGCTTCTACTTACTGCTCCTGCCTTTGCGTCTATGACAGGTGGGCCCAACAGGTGGTTGGCCCTCCTGTCATGCAGCCAAAGGCAGGTGCAGTTAAGGCACCGGAGCTCAGTCCGCGAGGGAGAGTGTGTTGTAGTAATCAAATTTCTCGGTCTTGTACGAGTTGACGCGACACATCAAAGCACTGCACTCGATATAAGTCTTTTTACACATTTAAAATGGGCTCCTTCGTATGTAGGAGTAGACATATTCTGCTTCGTATGTAGTCACTTGTTGCAATCTCTAAAAAGACTTATATTTGGAAACGGAGGGAGTACAACGCATGCATGCATGCCGTGACTTTCCTTTTGATACTTGCATGTGTTGATTTGATGCACCTTGCCAAATTTTGACTATAAATTTAACTAGCCAAATTTTCATGCATGTCACAAAAATTTACGGGGCTATTTGGATTGTGACTATGTTTGTCTTATGTTGCAGCATTATTTTTGCCACACTTGCCTAACCTGAGTTCCTCAAATTGTTAGACACACTTTGGCTTACCTAAGGGAATCTTGCCACAATTTTTGTGTCTATGACATGTGGGGTTCACTGCTAATAAAAAAATTCTTGTCTTAGGTGTGGCTTATAAAAAAGACTTATATTTTGGAATGGAGGGAGTAGAAAATATAAATAATAATGCATGTTTGGGCAACCCACGTTTCCGCTAATTTTAGCCTTGGGCTTATTCACAATTTTTACGAGGGGTTGGTTGTTCATTTAATGGAGGGACTTGTAGTACCAGACCTGCGACCTGGCATGTAGTAGTACACAATTTTAAACGATTGTTTTGATGGAGTGCAAAAGGAAAACTACCCCACTACGTATATATAGGCTGGAGCCTCCGCGCTTGCTTGCTAGGGTTGCTCTATTCACACACTCTCATCCTCTCCAGATCTAAACAAGATAGGGGTAGTAACACTGTCTTTCTCCCTTCCAAAAACACTGGCTTTCTATCCTCACCGCTGGTTACAGATCCGGACGTATCCCCCTCCGCCGGTGAAGGGGAGGAGGGGTAGCGTTTAGGCCTTCGTCGACAGCGAGAGAGGAGACCCACTGCTGGCCGCACCGTTATCTCTGGCCGAGCGCTGGCGTGGGAGGTCCTCCGATCCCTTCGTCATTGCCTGTGGGCGGATCCGGCCTCCCGCCGCCCACCTATCCACATCCCGACGACCTTCAGGTATATCTTCGTTTGAAACCTCCTTAGCTCTACTTCCCCAGCTCACTATGTCGCTGCATGTGCATCATTTTCTACCTCTCAGCCCCTCTCGATCGGATGGTCCAACGTCACATATTTTTTTCTTCTATTGTTAGAGGTAAAGCTACTTCATGGAGTCGAATCTTGTACTCCCTCCGTCCAAAAATACTTGTCACTGAAATGGATGTATCTAGATGTATTTTAGTTCTAGACACATCCATTTTGATGACAAGTAATTCCGGACGGAGGGAGTACTTGGTTCAAATAATAAATAAAGTGGGGGTGGGGGAATTTAGTATGTACGTCGGACTTGGTACAAACAGGAAGGAAAGGGAGTGAAAGTAGTACAGACCGGTCATCCAACCGGTCCCTTGGTCGAAAAGGGAAATATAGGGGTAACGCTGTACACAGTGGTATGACCACGACTAGATTTGCTATCCACACATAGGAGTAGGTGGCTAGAGTGAACAAAAATGGGACCAACCCATATATGTTTCTTGGATGTTTGTTTCTCTGGGAAACAAACTATGAATCACCACTTTATGCCCCTGTTTACGTACATGGTGCTGGACTGCTGGTGCACCCACAGTCCCATGCCCTTATACCAAATATTTAGGCTTCGTTCAGAATAAAGGGGCAGAAAACATAGGTCTTGATGAAAATAGAGGAATAGGAAAGGAATGTAGGTATAAAACTATGGAACAGCGAACCGGAGGAAACTCTCAAGAGAATGTGTTCGGATGGACTACGAAATGTACAGATTTGTTTTTTTAGAGTAGCATGCTTGGCAGTATCAGATGCTATTTGTTTATTCAGCTGCACAGTAACTACTCTTGTCCTCACCTCATGTACCACACATTGGTTGATTTTTTTATTCCGGCAACACAGCACAGCAACCTGTCTAACGCATGGCAGCGAGTGCCTGCCTCGGGCTTCCGCCCAAAAAATGAGCAGCGCGTGGATGTTTCTAATCCTATGGAATCAGTACTACCAGACCATCTTTCCTATGAAACACTATTCACCTTTCTCGTGTTCCGAACGGTTGGAAGGGAAAGAATACCGTAGGAATTGTGTTCCTACGAAAATCCTGCACCAAACCTGTGAATCAAACGCAGCCTTAGCTATTCTTAATCTAATGTCCCTGGTAAAAATGAAGCCATGCCACTGTTATAAGCCATGACAAGTTTAGCCAAATGTTTTTGCCTGTAATTGTTTGAGACTCTGACTATTTCCTCTGTGCCTTTTTGTGCAAACAGAGATATCCAATTCACCTGGTTGCTGTTGTGACCTTTAGGTGCACTGCACAAAACTCTTCTTAAAAGAAGTGACTTTTGTGCTATTTAACTGGAATGTCAGAATGGAACAGTTGGTTCATTCTGGTGGAACTGCACAAAGGGAGATCTGTGTTCCAATCCTCATCATCCATATTGGCGCCATAACCTTCCTTTAGGTAAGAATGATATTTAATGCATGTGTTCATCTCTATTTTCCGACTACCATGAGAAAATAATGCTGTTTTTTACTAGTACACTTGTACTCCCTCGCTGACAAAACCAATTCTGAATTAGAAGGCCAATCATGTACTTGGTTTCACCAATTGGTGAGGAGAAAGAGAAACAGAGCATGAAGAGGAAGAAGAAGAAGAATAAACAGTGCCAACGCGATCTTGATGAAGCCAAAGGCCTCAGTCGAGGCCATTCAAGGGCTCCGGCAACGACTACCTTACAAGTGAGACGATCCTCTAGGGAGCCCTTCCACTTCTGCCGTCTCACTTAATTAATTAGGAGTACTTATGTACCACTAATTTATTACTGCCTAATTTTCCTGTTGGAGTTAAACAAATCTTTAGTAGGACCCTATGCTGAATCATGTACGTGTGTATGTTTGTTTATGGAGGTGAATCATGTGGTGGAGCAGGGAGGGAATATTATTAGTGTCATGACATAATAGTGCTATTGTTTTGCATGTAAATTTATTGCCATTGGTTCAATGAGGCAATGTTTTGCGTATTGTCCATCATGAATTTGATGCTACTGTTTGAGTAATATGCTAATGTCTTCCTATCCTTTCTCACTAAGCTAATGAAGGTTTCGCCTTGTTCCTACTTGTGCAAACAGGGATCATGTTGTGCCAATCATACATTTTAGTGGAACTACACAAGACAATACAATGAACTGTATCCCAGCCAGTGCTTTAACTCTGTTGGAAGTTCTTGATAATCCTTCGATATAATCTCAGCACTGGTAAACAAGAGTGATTTCAACCATACATTTGAAGTGCACAAAAATATATACTATTGTGTGTTTCCAGTGAGTGATTTATCATCTCTTATGGGACTACATGAATAAGCTTTTTTTCTCAGGTTGGTACGGGCCTAAGGCCTTCATCTGTATTAGTTTGTTGTCATCTCTATTTGTATCGTGCTACTGTCATGAGAAACTCCTTTATCTTTGCACGTTAAAGTTTTGTAACCTATGATAAATGGCAATCCTTTGAGTGTTGAGTTGAGCTAATTGGCACTGATTAAATAAACTAATACCTCTCTTTAAGCAAGACTACTATGTTTCTAACTTTACCTATTAAGATAATGAGGGTGCTTCTATTTGTTAATGTATGTTTCATCAACTAGTCCCACTATTACAGTAATCTCACTCTCTCAATATATGTGCCAACAGGGATGCTCGATTTTGGTGGAACTGCACAAAAACTTTGGGTGCTTCATTGCCTCGACAGCTTCCGTCCTTTCTTGTCAGTCGCTAATCTCTGCTTGCTTTCTTCCTTTGCTGTCAGTCGCTTGGCTTATCTCAGTTCCAGTCAAAGGAAATAGTAATTGATATGCTACCTCACATAGGTTGGTACTGGTCTTTATCCTGATTATTGTGCCTGTCATATGTATTGGTAATTTGGTATTATGCTACTGTTTCCCGATTTCATAAAGGAGTAATTTGGAGCCTGAACTCGCAGGCAAATCATTACATCGGGTGATTTCAGTAGAACTGCACTAAATGATCAGATGGACAGGTACTTATGCTGCTGCTATGTACTCCAAAGTTCACTCAGACAAGCATCGATGTTGACAAGAAGTGCCTATATTCATTCGAGTATCAACCGGCGTCAACCAATTGTCAAACTCCAAGTATTAGGAGAGTGAACGCCACAAATATTGCTTGGTGCATAGCCTAGGAAAACGCAGTCCAGTCTTTTGTCCCAACTTGTGCCTTTTGGTTATCGGCACATATGGTAGCGAACTATATGGCATGGAGTCTAAAGATTCCAGACAAGTTGGTTGACGCGTATATTCATCTGGCACTTAATCAGTCTGCACGCCAAGGATGCTTCATTTCATTTGAACTGCACAAAAAATTTGGGTGGTTCATTTTCTCAACCGCCTCCTTTCTCGTCTGCAATGTAAAATTTTGGCGAGATACATGACCAAGATGAGCCAGTAAACTAGTTGGATGAAAGTAGTGGCCAAGTTGCTCAAACCTCCCTTGGCACGAGGCCACTATTTGAGGATAAACCTACAAGCAAAGTTCAGATTGTCTATGCTGCCTCTTATGTACTCGAAAGTTTACTCGTACAAGAATTAATTTTAGCAAGAAGTACCTCTGATTGAACACCATTTACCAGTCTGTACCCTAGGTAATTAAAGTTCGTCCATGGATCATATTGGTTGTGATCTTAATCATTTGGATGCATAAACATACTGAACATGTGTATATCTGAATCTTTTTTTGAATTATGTATGAATATTGTCGTGTGATCTATCAATCATTTGGATGCATAGATATGCTGAGCTTGTGTATATATGAATCTTTTGAGTTGTTGATAGTGAATGTTGGCTATGAATATGAACGTGTCCTGTGAACCTGAGTTTGATATGAATGTTTACCTTTTCTGTTGTATTTGTGTGTGAACTTGTTAGTATGCCTACTGTGGGGTATAAAACGCAGGTCTCTTATAAAAGTAATGCTGTGTCCAATTTATGTTTTCCCTTCTAACCACATTATATATATTTATATTGTTACTATTATTTTATATTTTATGGAGACTTATATATACATTATAAAAACATCCCACGTGTTATTAACTTATAAAAGTAAATTTTTAACGGAAGTTGGCAAGGAAAATCCTGGTTGTTTTTGACTCACAGGCAAGGAAAATCCTGGTGATTGCGTACAAAAGCTTGAGAAGATTTTAAGGACCAATTTAATAATAACGCGCCCATTTTATTTTGAGCAATAACTCGCTAATTTCTTAATTATATATATGAAAAATGTGCCTCTCCGGTTTATTCTTTGATATTAATTGCTCCTTCTAACATAACATTATATATATAACGAGCCCACCTAATACGTGTATTTCAAGGATGTGCAAATGGGCTGGGTTTTCTTAGAAAATATAAATGGGCCTGATTGACGCGAAATTATTTGTTCACCCAGCCGAGCAAATGGACTGTACATTCTAGAAAATATGGGTTAAATATATGCCACATTTTTGCAGGCTGACATGTGGGCCAATAGGTCGAAGCCTACGCAGGGCGTTGTCAACTTGGTCAACAAATGATTGTGTCATCCACAGCCATTGGATTTATATCCAACGGCCGGCATGCACCTTCAATCTCTCGTCTTCTTCCTCCAGCATCGCCGGGAC
>NW_025230277.1:12283-15315 GCF_018294505.1 Triticum aestivum | reverse complement strand
CCCCAAAAAATCACAAAATTTCACACAACACTCCTGTTGTTCTATGTTGACATGAGAAAAAAAATTGAAAGCAATAAGAGGCAATGGATATTGTTTCGTCCCCAAACGTGGGACGTTCCCTACCGAAATCCATCATGCTTGTTGTGAGAAGCTCCGGTTTGTGAGAAGCATATACCCAAACCTGCCCCAAATGGGACAAAATTTTCACCACAGCATGTTGATGCCGCTCCATGATAGCATGCCAAGTTTCATGAATTTCAGACGAGTTTTGGATTTACTAGAATTTAAAAACCAGGCATCTCAATGTTTTGCCGGCAATCAACGGTGCCCTGGTGTTTGAAATTCATTCCCATTTCTTGCATGGGACCTAAGCATGCACCCAAGGACGCAGATTTGATTTTTCAACCAATTTATATGCACTGGAGCATGTGCATGTAGTTCAAATTTGAATTATGCACATAAATGCATTGAAAACTCAGCTAATGCATAAAAATGTCAAAATGAACCCCGAAAAATCACAAAAATTAACACAACACTCCTGTTGTTCTATGTTGACACGAGAAAAAAAATTGAAAGCAATAAGAGGCAATGGATATCGTTTCGTCCCCAAAGGTGGGACGTTCCCTACCGAAAACCATCATGCTTGTTGTGAGAAGCTCCGGTTTGTGACAAGCATATACCCAAACCTGCCCCAAATGGGACAAAACTTTTACCTTGGCATGTTGATGCCGCTCAATGATAGCATGCCAAGTTTCATGAATTTCAGACGAGTTTTGGATTTACTACAATTTAAAAACCAGACATCTCAATGTTTTGCCGGCAATCAATGGTGCCCTGGTGTTTGAAATTCATTCCCATTTATTGCATGGGACCTAACCATGCACCCAAGGACCCAGATTTGATTTTTCTACCGATTTATATGCACTGGACCATGTGCTTGTATTTCAAATTTGAATTATGCACATAAATGCATAGAAAACTAAGTTAATGCATAAAAATGTCCAAACGAACCCCAAAAAATCACAAAATTTCACACAACACTCCTGTTGTTCTATGTTGACACGAGAAAAAAAATTGAAAGCAATAAGAGGCAATGGATATTGTTTTGTGCCCAAACGTGGGACGTTCCCTACCGAAATCCATCATGCTTGTTGTGAGAAGCTCCGGTTTGTGAGAAGCATATACCCAAACCTGCCCCAAATGGGACAAAATTTTCACCACAGCATGTTGATGCCGTTCCATGATAGCATGCCAAGTTTCATGAATTTCAGACAAGTTTTGGATTTACTAGAATTTAAAATCCAGGCATCTCAATGTTTTGTCGGCAATCAACGGTGCCCTGGTCTTTGAAATTCATTCCTATTTCTTGCATGGGACCTAAGCATGCACCCAAGGACGCAGATTTGATTTTTCAACCAATTTATATGCACTGGAGCATGTGCATGTAGTTCAAATTTGAATTATGCACATAAATGCATTGAAAACTCAGCTAATGCATAAAAATGTCAAAATGAACCCCGAAAAATCACAAAAATTAACACAACACTCTTGTTGTTCTATGTTGACACGAGAAAAAAATTTGAAAGCAATAAGAGGCAATGGATATCGTTTCGTCCCCAAAGGTGGGTCGTTCCCTACCGAAAACCATCATGCTTGTTGTGAGAAGCTCCGGTTTGTGAGAAGCATATACCGAAACCTGCCCCAAATTGGACAAAAATTTTACCATGGCATGTTGATGCCGCTCAATGATAGCATGCCAAGTTTCATGAATTTCAGACGAGTTTTGGATTTACTACAATTTAAAAACCAGACATCTCAATGTTTTGCCGGTAATCAACGGGGCCCTAGTGTTCGAAATTCATTCCCATTTATTGCATGGGACCTAACCATGCACCCAAGGACCCAAATTTGATTTTTCTACCGATTTATATGCACTGGACCATGTGCATGTAGTTCAAATTTGAATTATGCACATAAAATGCATAGAAAACTCAGTTAATGCATAAAAATGTCCAAACGAACCCCAAAAAATCACAAAATTTCACACAACACTTCTGTTGTTCCATGTTGACACGAGAAAAAAATTTGAAAGCAATAAGAGGCAATGGATATTGTTTCGTCCGCAAACGTGGGACGTTCCCTACCAAAATCCATCATGCTTGTTGTGAGAAGCTCTAGTTTGTGAGAAGCATATACCCAAACCTACCCCAAATGGGACAAAATTTTCACCACAGCATGTTGATGCCGCTCCATGATAGCATGCCAAGTTTCATGAATTTCAGACGAGTTTTGGATTTACTAGAATTTAAAAACCAGGCATCTCAATGTTTTGCCGGCACTCAACGGTGCCCTGGTGTTTGAAATTCATTCCCATTTCTTGCATGGGACCTAAGCATGCACCCAAGGACGCAGATTTGATTTTTCAACCAATTTATATGCACTGTTGCATGTGCATGCAGTTCAAATTTGAATTATGCACATAAATGCATTGAAAACTCAGTTAATGCATAAAATGTCCAAAGAATCCCGAAAAATCACAAATATTCACACAACACTCCTGTTTTCTATGTTGACACGAGAAAAAAATTTGAAAGCAATAAGAGGCAATGGATATCGTTTCGTCCCCAAAGGTGGGTCGTTCCCTACCGAAAACCATCATGCTTGTTGTGAGAAGCTCCGGTTTGTGAGAAGCATATACCCAAACCTGCCCCAAATTGGACAAAAATTTTACCATGGCATGTTGATGCCGCTCAATGATAGCATGCCAAGTTTCATGAATTTCAGACGAGTTTTGGATTTACTACAATTTAAAAAGCAGACATCTCAATGTTTTGCCGGCAATCAACGGTGCCCTGGTGTTCGAAATTCATTCCTATTTATTGCATGGGACCTAACCATGCACCCAAGGACCCAGATTTGATTTTTCTACCGATTTATATGCACTGGACCATGTGCATGTAGTTCAAATTTGAATTATGCACATAAATGCATAGAAAACTCAGTTAATGCATAAAAATGTCCAAAGGAACCCC
>NW_025230277.1:0-5552 GCF_018294505.1 Triticum aestivum | reverse complement strand
GACACGAGAAAAAAATTTGAAAGCAATAAGAGGCAATGGATATCGTTTCGTCCCCAAACGTGGGACGTTCCCTACCGAAATCCATCATGCTTGTTGTGAGAAGCTCCGGTTTGTGAGAAGCATATACCCAAACCTGCCCTAAATGGGACAAAAAAATTACCATGGCATGTTGATGCCGCTCCATGATAGCATGCCAAGTTTCATGAATTTCAGACGAGTTTTGGATTTACTAGAATTTAAAAACCAGGCATCTCAATGTTTTGCCGGCAATGAACGGTACCCTGGTGTTTGAAATTCATTCCCATTTATTGCATGGGACCTAACCATGCACCCAAGAACCCAGATTTGATTTTTCTACCGATTTTATGCACTGGAGCATGTGCATGTAGTTCAAATTTGAATTATGCACATAAATGCATAGAAAACTCAGTTAATGCATAAAAATGTCCAAACGATCCCCAAAAAATCACAAAATTTCACACAACACTCCTGTTGTTCTATGTTGACATGAGAAAAAAAATTGAAAGCAATAAGAGGCAATGGATATTGTTTCGTCCCCAAACGTGGGACGTTCCCTACCGAAATCCATCATGCTTGTTGTGAGAAGCTCCGGTTTGTGAGAAGCATATACCCAAACCTGCCCCAAATGGGACAAAATTTTCACCACAGCATGTTGATGCCGCTCCATGATAGCATGCCAAGTTTCATGAATTTCAGACGAGTTTTGGATTTACTAGAATTTAAAAACCAGGCATCTCAATGTTTTGCCGGCAATCAACGGTGCCCTGGTGTTTGAAATTCATTCCCATTTCTTGCATGGGACCTAAGCATGCACCCAAGGACGAAGATTTGATTTTTCAACCAATTTATATTCACTGGAGCATGTGCATGTAGTTCAAATTTGAATTATGCACATAAATGCATTGAAAACTCAGCTAATGCATAAAAATGTCAAAATGAACCCCGAAAAATCACAAAAATTAACACAACACTCTTGTTGTTCTATGTTGACACGAGAAAAAAAATTGAAAGCAATAAGAGGCAATGGATATCGTTTCGTCCCCAAAGGTGGGACGTTCCCTACCGAAAACCATCATGCTTGTTGTGAGAAGCTCCGGTTTGTGACAAGCATATACCCAAACCTGCCCCAAATGGGACAAAACTTTTACCTTGGCATGTTGATGCCGCTCAATGATAGCATGCCAAGTTTCATGAATTTCAGACGAGTTTTGGATTTACTACAATTTAAAAACCAGACATCTCAATGTTTTGCCGGCAATCAACGGTGCCCTGGTGTTTGAAATTCATTCCCATTTATTGCATGGGACCTCACCATGCACCCAAGGACCCAGATTTGATTTTTCTACCGATTTATATGCACTGGACCATGTGCATGTAGTTCAAATTTGAATTATGCACATACATGCATAGAAAACACAGTTAATGCATAAAAATGTCCAAACGAACCCCAAAAAATCACAAAATTTCACACAACACTCCTGTTGTTCTATGTTGACACGAGAAAAAATTTGAAAGCAATAAGAGGCAATGGATATCGTTTCGTCCACAAACGTGGGACGTTCCCTACCGAAAACCATCATGCTTGTTGTGAGAAGCTCTGGTTTGTGAGAAGCATATACCCAAACCTGCCCCAAATGGGACAAAAATTTTACCATGGCATATTGATGCCGCTCAATGATAGCATGCTAAGTTTCATGAATTTCAGACGAGTTTTGGATTTACTAGAATTTAAAAACCAGGTATCTCAATGTTTTGCCGGCAATCAACGGTGCCCTGGTGTTTGAAATTCATTCCATTTATTGCATGGGACCTAACCATGCACCCAAGAACCCAGATTTGATTTTTCTACCTATTTTATGCACTGGAGCATGTGCATGTAGTTCAAATTTGAATTATGCACATAAATGCATAGAAAACTCAGTTAATGCATAAAAATTTCCAAACTAACCCCAAAAAATCACAAAATTTCACACAACACTCCTGTTGTTCTATGTTGACACGAGAAAACAATTTGAAAGCAATAAGAGGCAATGGATATCATTTCGTCCCCAAAGGTGGGACGTTCCCTACCGAAATCCATCATGCTTGTTGTGAGAAGCTCCGGTTTGTGAGAAGCATATACCAAAACCTGCCCCAAATGAGACAAAATTTTCACCACAGCATGTTTATGCCGCTCCATGATAGCATGCCAAGTTTCATGAATTTCAGACGAGTTTTGGATTTACTAGAATTTAAAAACCAGGCATCTCAATGTTTTGCCGGCAATCAACGGTGCCTTGGTGTTTGAAATTCATTCCCATTTCTTGCATGGGACCTAAGCATGCTCCCAAGGACGCAGCTTTGATTTTTCAACCAATTTATATGCACTAGAGCATGTGCATGTAGTTCAAATTTGAATTATGCACATAAATGCATTGAAAACTCAGTTAATGCATAAAAATGTCAAAATGAACCCCGAAAAATCACAAAAATTAACACAACACTCCTGTTGTTCTATGTTGACACGAGAAAAAAAAATTGAAAGCAATAAGAGGCAATGGATATCGTTTCGTCCCCAAAGGTGGGACGTTCCCTACCGAAAACCATCATGCTTGTTGTGAGAAGCTCCGGTTTGTGAGAAGCATATACCCAAACCTGCCCCCAATGGGACAAATTTTTTACCATGGCATGTTGATGCCGCTCAATGATAGCATGCCAAGTTTCATGAATTTCAGACTAGTTTTGGATTTTCTAGAATTTAAAACCAGACATCTCAATGTTTTGCCGGCAATCAACGGTGCCCTGGTGTTTGAAATTCATTCTCATTTATTGCATGGGACCTAACCATGCACCCAAGAACCCAGATTTGATTTTTCTATCGATTTTATGCACTGGACCATGTGCATGTAGTTCAAATTTGAATTATGCACATAAATGCATTGAAAACTCAGTTAATGCATAAAAATGTCCAAACGAACCCCAAAAAATCACAAAATTTCACACAACACTCCTGTTGTTCTATGTTGACACGAGAAAACAATTTGAAAGCAATAAGAGGCAATGGATATCATTTCGTCCCCAAAGGTGGGACGTTCCCTACCGAAATCCATCATGCTTGTTGTGAGAAGCTCCGGTTTGTGAGAAGCATATACCCAAACCTGCCCCAAATGAGACAAAATTTTCACCACAGCATGTTTATGCCGCTCCATGATAGCATGCCAAGTTTCATGAATTTCAGACGAGTTTTGGATTTACTAGAATTTAAAAACCAGGCATCTCAATGTTTTGCCGGCAATCAACGGTGCCTTGGTGTTTGAAATTCATTCCCATTTCTTGCATGGGACCTAAGCATGCTCCCAAGGACGCAGCTTTGATTTTTCAACCAATTTATATGCACTAGAGCATGTGCATGTAGTTCAAATTTGAATTATGCACATAAATGCATTGAAAACTCAGTTAATGCATAAAAATGTCAAAATGAACCCCGAAAAATCACAAAAATTAACACAACACTCCTGTTGTTCTATGTTGACACGAGAAAAAAAATTGAAAGCAATAAGAGGCAATGGATATCGTTTCGTCCCCAAAGGTGGGACGTTCCCTACCGAAAACCATCATGCTTGTTGTGAGAAGCTCCGGTTTGTGAGAAGCATATACCCAAACCTGCCCCCAATGGGACAAAATTTTTACCATGGCATGTTGATGCCGCTCAATGATAGCATGTCAAGTTTCATGAATTTCAGACTAGTTTTGGATTTACTAGAATTTAAAAACCAGACATCTCAATGTTTTGCCGGCAATCAACGGTGCCCTGGTGTTTGAAATTCATTCCCATTTATTGCATGGGACCTAACCATGCACCCAAGAACCCAGATTTGATTTTTCTACCGATTTTATGCACTGGAGCATGTGCATGTAGTTCAAATTTGAATTATGCACATAAATGCATAGAAAACTCAGTTAATGCATAAAAATGTCCAAACGAACCCCAAAAAATCACAAAATTTCACACAACACTCCTGTTGTTCTATGTTGACATGAGAAAAAAATTTGAAAGCAATAAGAGGCAATGGATATCATTTCGTCCCCAAAGATGGGACGTTCCCAACCGAAAACCATCATGCTTGTTTTGAGAAGCTCCGGTTTGTGACAAGCATATACCCAAACCTGCCCCAAATGGGACAAAACTTTTACCATGGCATGTTGATGCCGCTCAATGATAGCATGCCAAGTTTCATGAATTTCAGACGAGTTTTGGATTTACTACAATTTAAAAACCAGACATCTCAATGTTTTGCCGGCAATCAACGGTGCCCTGGTGTTTGAAATTCATTCCCATTTATTGCATGGGACCTAACCATGCACCCAAGGACCCAGATTTGATTTTTCTACCGATTTATATGCACTGGACCATGTGCATGTAGTTCAAATTTGAATTATGCACATAAATGCATAGAAAACTCAGTTAATGCATAAAAATGTCAAAATGAACCCCGAAAAATCACAAAAATAAACACAACACTCCTGTTGTTCTATGTTGACACGAGAAAAAAAAATTAAAAGCAATAAGAGGCAATGGATATCGTTTCGTCCCCAAAGGTGGGACGTTCCCTACCGAAATCCATCATTCTTGTTGTGAGAAGCTCTGGTTTGTGAGAAGCATATACCCAAACCTGCCCCAAATGGGAAAAACAATTCACCACAGCATGTTGATGCCGCTCCATGATAGCATGCCAAGTTTCATGAATTTGAGACGAGTTTTGGATTTACTAGAATTTAAAAACGAGGCATCTCATTGTTTTGCCGGCAATCAACGGTGCCCTAGTGTTTGAAATTCATTACCATTTATTGCATGGGACCTAACCATGCACCCAAGGACACAGATTTGATTTTTCGACCGATTTATATGCACTGGACCATGTGCATGTAGTTCAAATTTGAATTATGCACATAAATGCAAAGAAAACTCAGTTAATCCATAAAAATGTCCAAACGAACCCCAAAAATCACAAAATTTCACACAACACTCCTGTTGTTTTATGTTGACACGAGAAAAAAATTTGAAAGCAATAAGAGGCAATGGATATCGTTTCGTCCCCAAACGTGGGACGTTCCCTACCGAAATCCATCATGCTTGTTGTGAGAAGCTCCGGTTTGTGAGAAGCATATACCCAAACCTGCCCTAAATGGGACAAAAAAATTACCATGGCATGTTGATGCCGCTCCATGATAGCATGCCAAGTTTCATGAATTTCAGACGAGTTTTGGATTTACTAGAATTTAAAAACCAGGCATCTCAATGTTTTGCCGGCAATGAACGGTACCCTGGTGTTTGAAATTCATTCCCATTTATTGCATGGGACCTAACCATGCACCCAAGAACCCAGATTTGATTTTTCTACCGATTTTATGCACTGGAGCATGTGCATGTAGTTCAAATTTGAATTATGCACATAAATGCATAGAAAACTCAGTTAATGCATAAAAATGTCCAAACGAACCCCAAAAAATCACAAAATTTCACACAACACTCCTGTTGTTCTATGTTGACA
>NW_025230276.1:10714-15317 GCF_018294505.1 Triticum aestivum | reverse complement strand
TGTGTTCAAAATGCACCATTCAAAGCCACGTCATCATTTTTCAATCCTTTCTGACTTCATTTGTTATTTTTCATGCATTTACTAATTATTTTGAGCTATAAGACCCTAAAATTGAAAAGCATTTCAAATGAAATCTGAAAAGGTTGAAAGTTGGCATGATATCATCATTTCATCCACATAGCATGTCCAAGAAAGTTGAGAGGGTGACGGCAAAAACTGGATGCACTTCGTGTACAAAACGGACAATCTCTTTCAAAGTATCAGGATTTCATCCGGAAACTCGTCTGTTACAAAGGGATTTCATTTTTTAAAACTTATTTGAACTCCTCACTTTTTGTGTGTTCAAAATGCACCATTCAAAGCCACATCATCATTTTTCAATCCTTTCTGACTTCATTTGTTATTTTTCATGCATTTACTAATTATTTTGAACTATAAGACCCTAAAATTGAAAGTTGGCATGATATCATCATTTCATCCACATAGCATGTGCAAGAAAGTTGAGAGGGTTACGGCAAAAACTGGATGCACTTCGTGTACAAAACGGACAATCTCTTTCAAAGTATCAGGATTTCATCCGGAAACTCGTCTGTTACAAAGGGATTTCATTTTTTAAAACTTATTTGAACTCCTGAATTTTCGTGTGTTCAAAATGCACCATTCAAAGCCACATCATCATTTTTCAATCCTTTCTGACTTCATTTGTTATTTTTCATGCATTTACTAATTATTTTGAGCTATAAGACCCTAAAGTTGAAAAGCATTTCAAATGAACTCTGAAAAGGTTGAAAGTTGGCATGATATCATCATTTCATCCACATAGCATGTGCAAGAAAGTTGAGAGGGTTACGGCAAAAACTGGATGCACTTCGTGTACAAAACGGACAATCTCTTTCAAAGTATCAGGATTTCATCCGGAAACTCGTCTGTTACAAAGGGATTTCATTTTTTAAAACTTATTTGAACTCCTGACTTTTTGTGTGTTCAAAATGCACCATTCAAAGCCACATCATCATTTTTCAATCCTTCCTGACTTCATTTGTTATTTTTCATGCATTTACTAATTATTTTGAGCTATAAGACCCTAAAATTGAAAAGCATTTCAAATGAACTCTGAAAAGGTTGAAAGTTGGCATGATATCATCATTTCATCCACATAGCATGTGCAAGAACGTTGAGAGGGTTACGGCAAAAACTGGATGCACTTCGTGTACAAAACGGACAATCTCTTTCGAAGTATCAGGATTTCATCCGGAAACTCGTCTGTTACAAAGGGATTTCATTTTTTAAAACTTATTTGAACTCCTGACTTTTTGTGTGTTCAAAATGCACCATTCAAAGCCACATCATCATTTTTCAATCCTTCCTGACTTCATTTGTTATTTTTCATGCATTTACTAATTATTTTGAGCTATAAGACCCTAAAATTGAAAAGCATTTCAAATGAACTCTGAAAAGGTTGAAAGTTGGCATGATATCATCATTTCATCCACATAGCATGTGCAAGAAAGTTGAGAGGGTTACGGCAAAAACTGGATGCACTTCGTGTACAAAACGGACAATCTCTTTCAAAGTATCAGGATTTCATCCGGAAACTCGTCTGTTACAAAGGGATTTCATTTTTTAAACCTTATTTGAACTCCGACTTTTTGTGTGTTCAAAATGCACCATTCAAAGCCACATCATCATTTTTCAATCCTTTCTGACTTCATTTGTTATTTTTCATGCATTTACTAATTATTTTGAGCTATAAGACCCTAAAATTGAAAAGCATTTCAAATGAACTCTGAAAAGGTTGAAAGTTGGCACGATATCATCATTTCATCCACATAGCATGTGCAAGAAAGTTGAGAGGGTTACGGCAAAAACTGGATGCACTTCGTGTACAAAACGAACAATCTCTTTCAAAGTATCAGGATTTCATCCGGAAACTCGTCTGTTACAAAGGGATTTCATTTTTTAAAACTTATTTGAACTCCTGACTTTTTGTGTGTTCAAAATGCACCATTCAAAGCCACATCATCATTTTTCAATCCTTTCTGACTTCATTCGTTATTTCTCATGCATTTACTAATTATTTTGTGCTATAAGACCCTAAAATTGAAAAGCATTTCAAATGAAATCTGAAAAGGTTGAAAGTTGGCATGATATCATCATTTCATCCACATAGCATGTGCAAGAAAGTTGAGAGGGTTACGGCAAAAACTGGATGCACTTCGTGTACAAAACGGACAATCTCTTTCAAAGTATCAGGATTTCATCCGGAAACTCGTCTGTTACAAAGGGATTTCATTTTTTAAAACTTATTTGAACTCCTGACTTTTTGTGTGTTCAAAATGCACCATTCAAAGCCACATCATCATTTTTAAATCCTTTCTGATATCATTTGTTATTTCTCATGCATTTACTAATTATTTTGAGCTATAAGACCCTAAAATTGAAAAGCATTTCAAATGAACTCTGAAAAGGTTGAAAGTTGGCATGATATCATCATTTCATCCACATAGCATGTGCAAGAAAGTTGAGAGGGTTACGGCAAAAACTGGATGCACTTCGTGTACAAAACGGACAATCTCTTTCAAAGTATCAGGATTTCATCCGGAAACTCGTCTGTTACAAAGGGATTTCATTTTTTAAACCTTATTTGAACTCCTGACTTTTTGTGTGTTCAAAATGCACCATTCAAAGCCACATCATCATTTTTCAATCCTTTCTGACTTCATTTGTTATTTTTCATGCATTTACTAATTATTTTGTGCTATAAGACCCTAAAATTGAAAAGCATTTCAAATGAACTCTGAAAAGGTTGAAAGTTGGCATGATATCATCATTTCATCCACATAGCATGTGCAAGAAAGTTGAGAGGGTTACGGCAAAAACTGGATGCACTTCGTGTACAAAACGGACAATCTCTTTCAAAGTATCAGGATTTCATCCGGAAACTCGTGTGCTACAAAGGGATTTCATTTTTTAAACCTTATTTGAACTCCGACTTTTTGTGTGTTCAAAATGCACCATTCAAAGCCACATCATCATTTTTCAATCCTTTCTGACTTCATTTGTTATTTTTCATGCATTTACTAATTATTTTGAGCTATAAGACCCTAAAATTGAAAAGCATTTCAAATGAACTCTGAAAAGGTTGAAAGTTGGCATGATATCATCATTTCATCGACATAGCATGTGCAAGAAAGTTGAGAGGGTTACGGCAAAAACTGGATGCACTTCGTGTACAAAACGGACAATCTCTTTCAAAGTATCAGGATTTCATCCGGAAACTCGTCTGTTACAAAGGGATTTCATGTTTTAAAACTTATTTGAACTCCTGACTTTTTGTGTGTTCAAAATGCACCATTCAAAGCCACATCATCATTTTTCAATCCTTTCTGACTTCATTTGTTATTTCTCATGCATTTACTAATTATTTTGAGCTATAAGACCCTAAAATTGAAAAGCATTTCAAATGAACTCTGAAAAGGTTGAAAGTTGGCATGATATCATCATTTCATCCACATAGCATGTGCAAGAAAGTTGAGAGGGTTAAGGCAAAAACTGGATGCACTTCGTGTACAAAACGGACAATCTCTTTCAAAGTATCAGGATTTCATCCGGAAACTCGTCTGTTACAAAGGGATTTCATTTTTTAAACGTTATTTGAACTCCTGACTTTTTGTGTGTTCAAAATGCACCATTCAAAGCCACATCATCATTTTTCAATCCTTTCTGACCTCATTTGTTATTTTTCATGCATTTACTAATTATTTTGAGCTATAAGACCCTAAAATTGAAAAGCATTTCAAATGAACTCTGAAAAGGTTGAAAGTTGGCATGATATCATCATTTCAGCCACATAGCATGTGCAAGAAAGTTGAGAGGGTTACGGCAAAAACTGGATGCACTTCGTGTACAAAACGGACAATCTCTTTCAATGTATCAGGATTTCATCCGGAAACTCGTCTGTTACAAAGGGATTTCATTTTTAAACCTAATTTGAACTCCTGACTTTTTGTGTGTTCGAAATGCACCATTCAAAGCCACATCATCATTTTTCAATCCTTTCTGACTTCATTTGTTATTTCTCATGCATTTACTAATTATTTCGTGCTATAAGACCCTAAAATTGAAAAGCATTTCAAATGAACTCTGAAAAGGTTGAAAGTTGGCATGATATCATCATTTCATCCACATAGCATGTGCAAGAAAGTTGAGAGGGTTAAGGCAAAAGCTGGATGCACTTCGTGTACAAAACGGACAATCTCTTTCAAAGTATCAGGATTTCATCCGGAAACTCGTGTGCTACAAAGGGATTTCATTTTTTAAACGTTATTTGAACTCCTGACTTTTTGTGTGTTCAAAATGCACCATTCAAAGCCACATCATCATTTTTTAATCCTTTCTGACTTAATTTGTTATTTTCATGCATTTACTAATTATTTTGAGCTATAAGACCCTAAAATTGAAAAGCATTTCAAATGAACTCTGAAAAGGTTGAAACTTGGCATGATATCATCATTTCATCCACATAGCATGTGCAAGAAAGTTGAGAGGGTTACGGCAAAAACTGGATGCACTTCGTGTACAAAACGGACAATCTCTTTCAAAG
>NW_025230276.1:8299-10683 GCF_018294505.1 Triticum aestivum | reverse complement strand
ATTTGTTATTTTTCATGCATTTACTAATTATTTTGAGCTATAAGACCCTAAAATTGAAAAGCATTTCAAATGAACTCTGAAAAGGTTGAAACTTGGCATGATATCATCATTTCATCCACATAGCATGTGCAAGAAAGTTGAGAGGGTTACGGCAAAAACTGGATGCACTTCGTGTACAAAACGGACAATCTCTTTCAAAGTATCAGGATTTCATCCGGAAACTCGTCTCCTACAAAGGGATTTCATTTTTTAAACCTTATTTGAACTCCTGACTTTTTGTGTGTTCAAAATGCACCATTCAAAGCCACATCATCATTTTTCAATCCTTTCTGACCTCATTTGTTATTTTTCATGCATTTACTAATTATTTTGAGCTATAAGACCCTAAAATTGAAAAGCATTTCAAATGAACACTGAAAAGGTTGAAAGTTGGCATGATATCATCATTTCATCGACATAGCATGTGCAAGAAAGTTGAGAGGGTTACGGCAAAAACTGGATGCACTTCGTGTACAAAACGGACAATCTCTTTCAAAGTATCAGGATTTCATCCGGAAACTCGTCTGTTACAAAGGGATTTCATGTTTTAAAACTTATTTTAACTCCGACTTTTTGTGTGTTCAAAATGCACCATTCAAAGCCACATCATCATTTTTCAATCCTTTCTGACTTCATTTGTTATTTTTCATGCATTTACTAATTATTTTGAGCTATAAGACCCTAAAATTGAAAAGCATTTCAAATGAACTTTGAAAAGGTTGAAAGTTGGCATGATATCATCATTTCATCCACATAGCATGTGCAAGAAAGTTGAGAGGGTTACGGCAAAAACTGGATGCACTTCGTGTACAAAACGGACAATCTCTTTCAAAGTATCAGGATTTCATCCGGAAACTCGTCTGTTACAAAGGGATTTCATTTTTTAAAACTTATTTGAACTCCTGACTTTTTGTGTGTTCA
This sequence comes from Triticum aestivum, assembly GCF_018294505.1. NCBI lineage: Eukaryota > Viridiplantae > Streptophyta > Magnoliopsida > Poales > Poaceae > Triticum > Triticum aestivum. Next base: position 9,723 of record NW_025230276.1, on the reverse strand, counting down.
AAATGCACCATTCAAAGCCACATCATCATTTTTCAATCCTTTCTGACTTCATTCGTTATTTCTCATGCATTTACTAATTATTTTGTGCTATAAGACCCTAAAATTGAAAAGCATTTCAAATGAAATCTGAAAAGGTTGAAAGTTGGCATGATATCATCATTTCATCCACATAGCATGTGCAAGAAAGTTGAGAGGGTTACGGCAAAAACTGGATGCACTTCGTGTACAAAACGGACAATCTCTTTCAAAGTATCAGGATTTCATCCGGAAACTCGTCTGTTACAAAGGGATTTCATTTTTTAAAACTTATTTGAACTCCTGACTTTTTGTGTGTTCAAAATGCACCATTCAAAGCCACATCATCATTTTTAAATCCTTTCTGATATCATTTGTTATTTCTCATGCATTTACTAATTATTTTGAGCTATAAGACCCTAAAATTGAAAAGCATTTCAAATGAACTCTGAAAAGGTTGAAAGTTGGCATGATATCATCATTTCATCCACATAGCATGTGCAAGAAAGTTGAGAGGGTTACGGCAAAAACTGGATGCACTTCGTGTACAAAACGGACAATCTCTTTCAAAGTATCAGGATTTCATCCGGAAACTCGTCTGTTACAAAGGGATTTCATTTTTTAAAACTTATTTGAACTCCTGACTTTTTGTGTGTTCAAAAGGCACCATTCAAAGCCACATCATCATTTTTCAATCCTTTCTGACTTCATTTGTTATTTCTCATGCATTTACTAATTATTTTGAGCTATAAGACCCTAAAATTGAAAAGCATTTCAAATGAACTCTGAAAAGGTTGAAAGTTGGCATGATATCATCATTTCATCCACATAGCATGTGCAAGAAAGTTGAGAGGGTTACGGCAAAAACTGGATGCACTTCGTGTACAAAACGGACAATCTCTTTCAAAGTATCAGGATTTCATCCGGAAACTCGTCTGTTACAAAGGGATTTCATTTTCTAAACCTTATTTGCACTCCTGACTTTTTGTGTGTTCAAAATGCACCATTCAAAGCCACATCATCATTTTTCAATCCTTTCTGACTTCATTTGTTATTTTTCATGCATTTACTAATTATTTTGAGCTATAAGACCCTAAAATTGAAAAGCATTTCAAATGAACTCTTAAAAGGTTGAAAGTGGGCATGATATCATCATTTCATCCACATAGCATTTGCAAGAAAGTTGAGAGGGTGACGGCAAAAACTGGTTGCACTTCGTGTACAACACGGACAATCTCTTTCAAAGTATTAGGATTTCATCCGGAAACTCGTCTGTTACAAAGGGATTTCATTTTCTAAACCTTATTGAACTCTTGACTTTTTGTGTGCTCAAAATGCACCATTCAAAGCCACATCATCATTTTTCAATCCTTTCTGACTTCATTTGTTATTTTTCATGCATTTACTAA
>NW_025230276.1:600-1549 GCF_018294505.1 Triticum aestivum | reverse complement strand
TTTTCAAACCTTTCTGTCTTCATTTGTTATTTCTCATGCATTTACTAATTATTTTGTGCTATAAGACCCTAAAATTGAAAAGCATTTCAAATGAACTCTGAAAAGGTTGAAAGTTGGCATGATATCATCATTTCATCCACATAGCATGTGCAAGAAAGTTGAGAGGTTTACGGCAAAAACTGGATGCACTTCGTGTACAAAACGGACAATCTCTTTCAAAGTATCAGGATTTCATCCGGAAACTCGTCTGTTACAAAGGGATTTCATTTTTTAAAACTTATTTGAACTCCTGACTTTTTGTGTGTTCAAAATGCACCATTCAAAGCCACATCATCATTTTTTAATCCTTTCTGACTTCATTTGTTATTTCTCATGCATTTACTAATTATTTTGAGCTATAAGACCCTAAAATTGAAAAGCATTTCAAATGAACTCTAAAAAGTTTGAAAGTTGGCATGATATCATCATTTCATCCACATAGCATGTGCAAGAACGTTGAGAGGGTTACGGCAAAAACTGGATGCACTTCGTGTCGAAAACGGAAAATCTCTTTCAAAGTATCAGGATTTCATCTGGAAACTCATCTGTTACAAAGGGATTTCATTTTTTAAAACTTAATTGAACTCCTGACTTTTTGTGTGTTCAAAATGCACCATTCAAAGCCACATAATCATTTGTCAATCCTTTCTGACTTCATTTGTTATTTTTCATGCATTTACTAATTATTTTGAGCTATAAGACCCTAAAATTGAAAAGCATTTCAAATGAACTCTGAAAAGGTTGAAACTTGGCATGATATCATCATTTCATCGACATAGCATGTGCAAGAAAGTTGAGAGGGTTACGGCAAAAACTGGATGCACTTCGTGTACAAAACGGACAATCTCTTTCAAAGTATCAGGATTTCATCCGGAAACTCGTCTGTTACAAAGGGATTTCATTTTTTAAA
>NW_025230276.1:0-493 GCF_018294505.1 Triticum aestivum | reverse complement strand
ACTTCATTCGTTATTTCTCATGCATTTACTAATTATTTTGTGCTATAAAACCCTAAAATTGAAAAGCATTTCAAATGAACTCTGAAAAGGTTGAAAGTTGGCATGATATCATCATTTTATCCACATAGCATGTGCAAGAAAGTTGAGAGGGTTACGGCAAAAACTGGATGCACTTCGTGTACAAAACGGACAATCTCTTTCAAAGTATCAGGATTTCATCCGGAAACTCGTCTTTTACAAAGGGATTTCATTTTTTAAAACTTATTTGAACTCCTGACTTTTTGTGTGTTCAAAATGCACCATTCAAAGCCACATCATCATTTTTCAATCCTTTCTGACTTCATTCGTTATTTCTCATGCATTTACTAATTATTTTGTGCTATAAGACCCTAAAATTGAAATGCATTTCAAATGAACTCTTAAAAGGTTGAAAGTTGGCATGATATCATCATTTCATCCACATTGCATGTGCAAGAAAGTTGAGAGGGTTACG
>NW_025230275.1:7112-15318 GCF_018294505.1 Triticum aestivum | reverse complement strand
GGAGGTGCCGCGAGGCAACCTTCCGGACTCCAGGCGCAAAGGGGATAAAACCCCAGAGGGATCTAAGTCCGGCCCTGGGCCGGACACTGCACCAGAACCTTCAGTGGTTCCGGAGTCCGGCAGGCGGTCCCCTCGTAAGAAGGGCAAGCCTACGATGTTGGTGGCCTCCGTCCAACCGGAGGCACCGGACAATTTGCTAGAGGTGCTTAACGGCGCCTCCATCGACGAGGAGCACCGCACTATTATGAGTGTGTTGATCCAGAAGGTTCAGTCCACCAAGAGCGGGCTAACAGAAGCATGTGCCAGCCTTCTAACAGGCTTTGAGGTATGTATTTAAGTCATGTAAGAATATTAACACATAGACAGTAGCCCCTGATGCTCAGTTCAGTGTTCTGAAAGAAAAGCCGGACTGAGGATCTAAGAAGATATACGCAGGAGTCTAACATAAATATGTCAATATGGGAATGCAGGCTGCGCTGCTGACCTCTGCCGCACTGACTGCGGAGGTCGATGCATTGAAGCAGAGCCTCGAGCGGTCCGAGAACGAGCTCGGCCTTGCCAAGAAGCAGCTCGAGGACAGAGAAGGTAGATAGTACCTTATGTAAGTACATATAAAAATACCTAGTTGCAAATAGTGACAGGACCAACGTGAATGATACAGGGGCCACAACCGAGGTAGCGACCCTGAAGGAAGCGCTATCCAAGGCCGAAGACAATGCAGCCGTGGAGCGCGCCAAGTGAGAAAAGCAGGAGGCACGGGCGGAGGAAGTGCGCCAAGAGCTCCATGCTCTTGTGAAGAAACACGAGAGATTGGAGCTTGACTCAAAGACTCGAGAGTCCGAGCTTGCCTCGGCCCTTGAGAGCGCCAAATCCGCCAAGGCCGGAGCCCAAAAAGCCCTCCAGGAAATTGAGGCAATGAAAAAGATAGTGGCGGGTAAGGCATTCTTTATGCAAAGCAAGCACTTGAAAGTGAATTACTTGTTACTTACCCGAGTCCGGAGCTCTCCAGGAGCATTCGTAGATCTGCCCCACAGTGTGTTCGACGCCGCCGCATTCTACCGAGCCGAAGAAGGGAGCTCGATGGAGAAAGTGTTCTGGTCCCAGTATGCTGAGGCCGAACACCCGGTGCCCTTGAGCGACCAGCTGAAGCAGCTGGCCAAGCTCCATAAGGTAGCCGAATAGGCCATGAAGGGCCTTATAGGCTGGCCGTGGCCTGGGGAGGTCCTGCCTGGGAGCTACTTTGGGCTGGTGAGGCGGCTGGTGGATGCCTGTCCACGGCTTCAAGTCATCAAGCGCTCCGTATGCATCGAAGTCGCCTGTAGGGCCCTTGCCCGTGCTAAAGTGCACTGGGGCGAGCTGGATGCTGAGAAGCTGGTGACAGATGGGCCACCAGAAGGGAAGGAGCATCGCAGGCCCGAAATGTATTATGAGGGCGTCCTGAAGGGTGCCCGCCTTGTGGCGAATGAATGTACCAGGGATGTAATTTTTGAGTAAACTCGCTCGTGTTTATCCTGTGCGCTGAAAACTTGTTCATATGCCCTAAGCAACGCTTGTTGAATTTAAAATATTACCTTCTGTGTGGCCGTTTATTGAACCTAAGAGATGTAAGTCGTCGGCTTCTACCCCCATGCCACGAGTGCTGGGGTGTTCGGGATAAACCTGAGCGCTCTTGTTCCCATTCTTGGGTCCTTCGAGGGAGGCGCTCAGCACAACGAACAAGGCAATCGGACTATAATGCTTTATCACTCTCACTTAGCCATAGAATTCTATAATTTAAATTTCGGCGAAGCCCCTAGTATTCAGAAGACCGAGTTCGGGGCGCTATGCATGCCTAGGCCGGACAAAGCCAGCTCCTCGCTCTAAGCGGCATAAGTCTTTAGGGACTCGAAAAACCTCTCGAACAGTGAACGGCTTTCGCCCTATCATGACAGTCAGTTTTAGCTTTCTCTACTGAGGTGCTTAACCCAGCTCAACTGGGGCACAATCGCAGTAGTTCTCCCAGCGCTACCTTAGCCAATATAGCGGAACGTAAGGTACCAAAACATGGGAGCCGGGCAAACCCAACTATTGACCAAAGACATGATTCGGAGCCGATGCATATAGTGCTATAAGTTCGGGGTGTCGCACTCGTGAGAGTGTTCGGACTTCACACACCATATTCTGGGGTACTTTAAGCCCCTGGTGTATTGGCCGTACCAAAGTGTACGGTTGCATTATGTCATAACTGAACATATTTACATAAAAAATGAATGCAAGAATAGACAAGAGCTATGTATTGTTTATTAAGAGGCTGCTGTGAAAGCAGAACGATACAAATAGTGTGATAAGCAAGAGATGGGATTATTTGACATGTCCCCCTCCAGCGACAAGCTGCGGGACTTTATGTAAGACAGGTATTTAGCTAGTTTAAAGAGACCACCTGGACATTGGGCGTAGCTTGCTGCCTCCCTGGCTGTTGCATCGTGTGTTCGGCGATTGTACTGCCGGACAGGCCTTCCGGAGAATGGAGTCCTGAAAGTAAGAAAAAAGAAATGACAAAATCAGGAGCCCCTAGTGCGGTTGAGCCGCATTTTGGGCGTGTCGTGGTTGTGCCCCTCCCCTTAGCCCATGGTATTCCCAGAGCGTAATTATGTGCGTGTAGTACTAGTTTTGCAATTTTGCGAGGGCTGGGATTGCGGCTGCACTGCTATGCATGCACGGAACGTGCCAGGCGGTCTTGTTGTAGGTTACTCTGGGCGCGCTTGACGGTGTCCGGACGTTTAATAGTTGGACTGGAGAATTGCCTTGAGAGGCTACTTTGTACTTCTGCCGCGAGGGCCGCCGTGTGCTCCTCTGTTCAGAGAGAGCGTTCGGTGTTTCCATGACCGTAAGGACTCCTCGATGGCCTGGCATCTTGAGCTTGAGGTATGCGTAGTGCGGCACCGCATTGAACTTTGCAAATGCGGTTCGTCCGAGCAGGCGTGATAGCCACTGCGGAACGGGACTATGTCGAAGATTAACACCTCGCTTCGGAAATTATGCGGGATCCAAAGACCACTTCGAGTGTAACTGAGCCTGTACAGTTGGCCTCTACACCTAGTATGACGCCTCTAAAGGTCGTCTTTGTGGGTTTAATCCTTGAGGGATCTATGCCCATTTTTTGCACTGTATCCTGATAAAGCAAGTTCAGGCTACTGCCGCCGTCCATGAGGACTCTAGTGAGGTGAAATCCGTCAATGATTGGGTCTAGAACCAACGTGGCGAATCCGCCGTGGCGGATGCTAGTGGGGTGGTCCCTTCGATTAAAAGTGATCGGGCAGGAGGACCATGGGTTGAACTTTGGGGCGACTGGCTCTAACACGTATACGTCGCTGAGTGCACGCTTCCGCTCCCTTTTGGGGATGTGGGTTGCGTATATCATGTTCACCGTCCGCACTTCTGGGGGAAAGCCCTTCTGTCCCCTGTTGTTTGGCAGCCGGGGCTCCTCCTCGTCATCCCTATGCAGCCCCTTGTCTCTGTTTTTGGCGCTTAACTTGCCTGCCTGCTTGAACACCCAACAATCCCTGTTCGTGTGGTTGGCTGGTTCTTCAAGGGTGCCGTGTATTTGGCACAAGCGATCGAGTATTCGGTCCAAATTGGACGGGCCCGGAGTACTTCTTTTGAATGGCTTTTTCCACTGACCGGGTTTATAGCCTCGAAATCCGGCGTTAACAGTCGTATCCTCCGCATTGTCCTCGTTAATGCGGCGCTTATGTTTGTTGCGACGCGACCTGCCATTGTTGTCCTTGGTATCCGAATTACCAGGGCTCTTGGTCATGTTATTACTACGAGCTAGCCAGCTGTCTTCTCCCATGCAAAAGCGGGTCATGAGTGTCGTGAGGGTTGCCATGGATTTTGGCTTTTCCTGTCCTAGGTGCCGGGCAAGCCACTCGTCTCGGATGTTATGCTTGAAGGCTGCAAGGGCCTCTGCGTCTGGACAGTCGACTATTTGATTTTTCTTGGTTAAGAACCGTGTCCAGAATTGTCTGGCCGATTCCTCTGGCTGCTAAATTATGTGGCTTAGGTCATCGGCGTCTGGTGGTCGCACATAAGTGCCCTGGAAATTGTCGAGGAATGCGGCTTCCAGGTCCTCCCAGCAACCAATTGACTCTGCTGGCAAGCTGTTAAGCCAATGCCGAGCTAGTCCTTTAAGCTTGAGTGGGAGGTATTTTATAGCGTGTAGATCATCACGGCGGGCCATGTGGATATGAAGGAGATAATCCTCGATCCATACCACGGGATCTGTTGTGCCATCGTATGATTCAATGTTTACGGGTTTAAAACCCTCGGTGATTTGATGATCCATTACTTTATCTATGAAGCATAGTGGGTGTGTGGCGCCTCTGTACTGGGCTATATCACGACGTAGCCCAGATGAGCTTTGTTTGATGTCTTCGGCCTGGCCGTATTTGCCATATCCGGTGTGACGGTTATCATCACGTGTCGTGGGGCGCCCACGCGATCCGTAGATCGATATTGTTTGCCTTGCCTTGTCCTCCAATATGTCTCGTAGGTCTGGCGCGTTTCCCCGTGCCTTGGTACTTTTTGAGTGGTGCCAGGGTGGGGCATGAATTGATGGTCGAGAGGCCTCTCTATCGCGGCCACGAGGTGGCCGGTCGGCCGCGTCATACGCTGGTGATGTAGGTTTAGTTGCTTCCTCCTCTAATCGGGGTAGCAGCCTGCGCTTTGGGTAGCTCTTGGAGGGGCGTTCGAGTTCATACTCTTCGGCCGCAAGGACTTCAGTCCATCAGTCGGCAAGCAAGTCTTGGTCAGCTCTAAGCTGCTGCTATTTTTTCTTGAGGCTGCTTGCCGTGGCCATAAGCCTGCGTTTGAAACGCTCTTGTTCAATGGGATCCTCAGGCACGACAAATTCGTCGTCATCGAGGCTTGCCTCGTCTTCGGAGGGAGGCATGTAATTATCGTCCTCGACCTCTCTGTGTTGCCGCTCTCTCATGAGGGCTGGCTTCTTCATCCTCCTGTGTTGAATCCTACTGGAGGGGGTTGTCTTCGGCACTGTCCGGGGTGTTATTATCTCCCGTGCCGGAAATGCCATTTTTGCTATGGCAGGACTTAGAGCGGCACCGCTGAGGCCGGCGCTTAGGCTGCTTCTTGGAGGCGTCATCCTCCATTGTTCCATCGCCATTCCCTTCTTTTGGGGTGTCCACCTTGTATATGTCATATGACGAGGTGGCCTTCTAGTGCCCTAGAGGCGGTGGGTCTTGGTCGTCTCCTGCATCGGTGTCCATACCGTCGATGTCTTCGGAGTCGAAGTCGAGCATGTCGGTTAAATCATCGACAGTGGCTACGAAGTGGGTGGTGGGTGGGCTTTCAATTTCTTCGTCGTCCGCATCCCAACCCCGCTGACCATAGTCCGGCCAGGGCTCTCCTGATAAAGAGAGAGACTTTAGTGAATTCAGAATGTCGCCAAAGGGCGAGTGCTGAAAGATGTCTGCGGCGGCAAATTCCGTGATCGGCGCCCAATCGGGTTTGATCGGCAGGGGCGCGGAAGGTTCGGAGTCCGGATAGGAGTCCAGCACCTTGGAGTCACGAGCTTCGCAAAGGACAACGCTGGTGTTCGGCTCGATTGCCGTAGATATTGCAGCCCCCGAGGCGGTGTCCAGCCACCCGTCCTTGATTGGCGCAGTCGGCTCCGAACTAAGGGTCGGAGCGGACACTGGGGCGGCCTCCTGGGCACTGTTCGGCGGCAGAGCTAGATCATGCCCATCGTGACAATGCGGCGCGCTCGGCTGTGGCTCGAACCTGACGAAGATCAAGTCTCCATGGATGTCAGCCGTGTAGTTCAAACTTCCAAACCTGACCTGATGGCCAGGGGCGTAGCTTTCGATCTGCTCCAGATGGCCAAGCGAATTGGCCCGCAGTGCAAAGCCGCCGAATACGAAGATCTGTCTGGGGAGAAAAGTCTCACCCTGGACCGCATAATTGTTGATGATCGGAGGAGCCATCGGGCCTAAAGGTGACGACACAGAGGAACTCTCAATGAAAGCACCAATGTCGGTGTCAAAACCGGCGGATCTCGGGTAGGGGGTCCCGAACTGTGCGTCTAGGCGGATGGTAACAGGAGACAAGGGACACGATGTTTTTACCCAGGTTCGGGCCCTCTCGATGGAGGTAAAACCCTACTCCTGCTTGATTAATATTGATGATATGGGTAGTACAAGAGTAGATCTACCACGAGATCGGAGAGGCTAAACCCTAGAAGCTAGCCTATGGTATGATTGTTCTTTGTCCTACGGACTAAAATCCTCCAGTTTATATAGACACCGGAGAGGGCTAGGGTTACACATAGTCGGTTACAATGGGAGGAGATCTACATATCTGTATCGCCAAGCTTGCCTTCCACACCAAGGAATGTCCCATCCGGACACGGGACGAAGTCTTCAATCTTGTATCTTCATAGTCCAGGAGTCCAGCCAAAGGTTATAGTCCGGTCATCCGGACACCCCCTAATCTGGGACTCCCTCAGTCCCCGTATCATGACAACATAGCATAAATACTTTTCTAATCTGTTGTTTGAAACTATTGGCATACTTGTGCAGGATAGATATATTGATATGCAGTTTGCGCACTGGTTATACGTGCAATTACACTTCGATATTTTCAGCCAGAGAACGAATAATTCAAGCAGGTACAGTCCATGTTTGTAGTCCTTGTACACCATGTTGCAGTTTGTGTTTCTTGGTGCTTGCATCATTTAGTCCTTGTACACTACTTTGGATCATTAGCTGGTTTTCAAAGTGCATGTAGGTTCACATTTCTCAAGTTATGTTGATGTTCGGAGTGCAAGTGCCTTCGTATTTTTTAAGTTAAATGTTCGCCCCTAGTAACTTGAATTCGTGGATCAGCCATTGCACACAAATCATACACGAATCCCAGTACGAATTAAATGAAATGCATGGGCTTACGCTAGCTCGTTGTACAGGCTCACTACAGCTTTGCTTGCGCTTGGGATGTTCCATGTACAAGTCCATGTTACCACTTGCTTGGATGTGCAGGCCTTGTGCTCCTTGCATCCCCCTCTGCATGTTTGACACGGCGAATGGTTGATCAAATAAGAGGAATCGACCTTGATGTTGTACCGGAGGACAGATACTTACAAGGTTATACGGGTGTGCAGGATGTGTACCAGATCCCGTAGCGCCGACATGCTTCGCTAAAAGATGGATTTGCTTGTTTCAGATGATATCTCCAGAAGAAATAAGAGTTAAAGTCAGATTTGCATAGGCGTGTAAGCTAAGAGAGCAGTGAAAGGATATCCAAACATCGTCGGAACAGTGCACAAGGGAGTGATGTGTGGATACCTAGTTCAGGCCGGCGTTTGGGCATGCTCGCCTAGCTAGAGTTCGGGTCACTTCAGAGCCGTTGAGGGTGATGCGCTCGCGTTGGCTGGCCGCGCATGGATGGAGATCTTGAGTGGTAGTGGAGCGCTATGATGCGGTGGACAAGACCGTTGGTGAAGCCCCAACGGCCTCGGGGGGGACGTGCGACTATGTGCTCGGTGAAGTAGCCCAGTGAGTTGGGAGACGGCATCGGTGAAGCGCACCTGATGCAGTGGAACTCGGTGTCTGTGAGGCATGTCGGTTGCGGTGGCCGACGTTGTCGGTGGACCACCCGATGTGGTGGACGAGGGCATAGATGAGGTAGCTCCGGTGCGGTGGTGAAGCGCGACCGTCATCTTCATCGTCGTCGTCCGGCACAGAGGTGGGGAATGGTGGGGAAAGAGACGAGACAAGGGGCGATTCGAACTTTGCTTGGGTTGGCGGCGAATTAGGGATTTGAGCAATCTGGGCGTGGAAGGGGACGGTGGAGAAGAGAGATTTTGCAGCGCTGAAATTGGGGCCGCCAGATATTTCAATCTGAAACGTGGAAGCGCGAACTTATTTTGTCGTCGTCCTTTTGGGGGGGTGGCTGGGTGCTACGCGTCCGTCCGACACACGCGACCACCCCGACAGGACTATGCTTCGGTGCCTTAAGGCACCTGCCTTTGTGTCCATGACATGTGGGCCCAACAGGTGGTTGGCCCACATGTCAGTGACCCAAAGGCAGTTGCCTTTAAGGCACCGAAGCAGCATCCACCCCGACAGGACCCTGGTCTACCTGGTGCGCCTACATTTGAGAATGCAAACAAATCTTCTTTCATTTCCAAATGAATCTGTATGTATTACCATGC
>NW_025230275.1:0-6013 GCF_018294505.1 Triticum aestivum | reverse complement strand
TCTCCCGCTCACCCTCTCGCGCTAAATACATGCATTGCGTATCCCCCCCAACCTCTCGTGCGCATGCACGCACGTTGTATATCTAGGTCACTCCCTTGAGACTGTCTCACTCTTTCTTCCGCACGGCGGGCCACACTCGCTCAATCTCGCTCTCTTTATCTGAGTCTCGTTTAACCTCGTTTTCTTTCACACACAAATGATATATCTCCCTGTTCGGGCCTCGATCGACACACTCTATACTCTCTCACGCAGATTGTCTATCTAGGTCAGTCCATCCAAGCCGCCTCCACTCTTTTCGACTTCATGGTGGGCCACACTCACTCAATCTCTCTCTCTCTCTCGCTCTCTCTCTCTATGTGTGTGTGTGTATGTCTCGATTGACCTCGCTCTTTCTCGGAAAAAAACGATATATCACCATGTTTGAGCCCAATTCGACCTATTCACATTGTATACTCTCTCACGCACATTGTCTATCTAGGTCACTCTCTCCAACCCGTCTCACTCTTTCGATCGCACGGCGACCCTATGTGATCTGTTGACCTTGCTTCCTCCCACACACAAAATATATCCACACGTCTATGACTGGATCATCTCTCAAGCTCTATCTTACAGCCCTCACCCTTGCCAAAAGCTCAATCGGACAATATCTCTCCAAAGCATATATATTTTTTCAATGAATGTCGGACCACACTCACTTTGTCTCTCTATCTATATGTCTCTCGATTGACCTAGCTTTCTCACACTATATCTTCCACGCGTTGAAGCTACTACCTCTCCATCCCTCGCAAAGCCAGAGCTATTTACATTGCGAGGGGCACTCCAACCTTGGATTAATTTGTGTAGGCATTTATTCCGGTCGGTTTAGATTATATTTTTGTAGCATTCAGCCCACAACTACTCCAAACACGTTTGCAACCAACGCAACTCCCCTAGTTGATTTCCCTCTGGCTCGGTCATCGCTCTCTCGCACGTCCTTTCTCGCCTTCAACATCGCACCATGGTATTGTTGAAAAAACTATGATGTTCTGTTTAATTATTATAAATAAGCTACAAAACTACACACCGATAGTCCACTTGGAATGGAACAAATTTCGACCCACAAATGAAAATGCTACAAACTACACACCGAGGGCCCACATGTCATGAAACAAATTTGTACCCATATACAAATTAAAAAATAAAGGACGAGGATCGAACATGCGATTGGACCTTCAAGCCGCACGTCAATAGGCAACATATGTAGAATAGCAATGTTTATTGTACCCCCCCTTTGTTCACATAATGTTTTTATATTACCACAGCCTAATTAATGGATAACATGTAATATTATTTTTAGTACTATTCGCCTTCACTTACTGGTGGATTCCATGTGCGCTCTCTCTCTCTCATCCCCTTCTACGTTTAGACGCACGGGCAAACAGGAAGAACTCGTGGGTGACGATGCCGTTGACCATATCTGGACGCGTTCACAAGTCTGGGCACCAGTTTCGCGTACTAGCAGCACTAGTCAATGTGTATGTGCAATGCATGTTAATTTGGATGTATATTAAGTGCATACGGATATTAAGTACTAGGATAGTATTTGCGTGTTGTTATGTGACTACCACTATTTTTGGCATGAAATTAACTGCACGCTAAACGTGTTGAGCGCTCGACATTGAAGCAGTCTAGGTCGTTGGATGACAAGGAATGCATGTGGCTTGATGACGTTTTATATTTAATTTGATACGGCTCTAGCAGAACATTCGATCGATCAAACCATAGATTTCGTTCAGTTTGACTCCGACTTTAAATTATATGACGATCGATATAAAATAAACGGAAATGATAAACGCTCGGATTTTAAGCATGGCAATCCGAACGTTTTTCATGGCAAATTTAGATTACGTGGCGGCGGCGGCGGCTCGCGGTGGGAAGCGACTCCTTTGCCGTGCTCTGTGTGTCGTCGGGCCACTGACCAACGGCGACGGTGGCGTCTTGCGCCGTTGTTGGCGTACTCCAGGACGTTGGCCTAGCTTCAAGGAAGGCCAAAATGTTCTGGACTTCGGAGCAAGTCAACTGGCAGGAGGAGGCAACTGGCATTGGTGCAAGGAAGCGGTCGACGGCGGTCATCCATGCCGCTGAGGGGGGCATTGGCACCCGCGCGGGGACAGGCGTTGTCAACGGCGTAGCAGAGACATTCGTGTGCACGGGCACCGGCATGGCGCGCACGTCAGTGCACGCGTAGGCGCATGCGCTGGCAGGTTCACGGGCACCGGCACGGGCGTGCGCATCAGTGCACGCGCAGGCGCATGCGCTGGCAAGTGCACGGGCGCATGAAAGTCGGCGAGGACCACGTGGAACCCCATGGGATCAAGCTCGGCGATAATGTGCGGCTCCCAGCCCATCAATGCCACAGGGATGGGTGCTGGTGCAGTCGGGGTGACGGGAGCCGGAATGGGACGTGGACAGGCGCGGCGTCTTCCCGCAAGGCCAGTTCAAGCTTGTCCCAAAGTGCCTTATGTTCTTGAGACTCCGGCTGGGTGTCTTCCTCAGGAAACTAGAACACTAAGGGCAGACCATCGTGATGCGGCATGGTGTATGTTTAGGTCAGGCTAGTTGGAGGTAGACGACAGGAGAATCGGAGAGGAAGAGAGAAGATTGTAGCGATACCGGGTAGTGCGGGGTTGATTTTAAACTGCGGCGCCGGCGACATTAAAAAAGTGGGAGCAGTTGGGACGACGGTGGGCAGCGGAACCTGGTCAAATTGCTCGCCTCCCGGTGAGCCTGCACAGCGGTCTGCTCGCACGCCTCCCTGACAGCCAGCGCAGCGATCTGCTCGCACGCCTCCCGTCGACTCACACGCTTGCTCGGATGGCACCTGCCGATGAGAAGCGGGGACTCGTGGCGGCACGTAAATACCCACAGTTTCAATAGTGAAAGCGTTCGCCTTAACGTGACAGGTCTTTGTTCCAAAATACCTTGGCTCTTCATTTGTGCAACTTGTCATAAGCAGCTTGTCTCAAATTGAAGAAAAAACTTACGAAGTAATATTTGTGCCATATCACGTGACCATGCTCAGTTTCAAGAATTTATGCTCACTTTTGGATTTTCTGAAATTTAAGATCCAGGATTCGAAACAATATCATAACCTGCATCATGCAATAAATTTTCCAGTCGTACATCTGTCCTGTTGTATTTCTTAAGAAAGGATTTGGTCAAACATTTTGCTTAGTTAGACTTCAGACAAGTTATATATGCAGAGTAAAAGGATAATCCCTCCGTACAAGTGCATTGCCTGATATATTAACTCAAGTACTAGGCACGAACAAACAGGCTCAATTCTGTGCTCATCCTGGTGTAGTAGTAGTAGTACTAGGCAATGCAGTTGACGGGTGACCTTGACGAGCGGCGACCGAGGGAAGTGAACCGTGTTCGGCACGGTAGGTAATGTTGTCTAGTTACTAAAGCATCCCTCCAATGTTCATCGGTAGTCATTATGGACCGGGGACATGAGGGGAATTTCCTAGGGCTGGAATTCTGGCCGCTAGATATTTCGACTTGCAACGCTGAGGCTCGACTGGTTGGGGTTGCCTAATGTGCGTACCACGCACGCCACCTAAGGACACAAGCCCGGTTTTTTTTAGGATCACCACGAGCCAAGGTCTCGCTGGTACGCCGTTGGGTCCTACCATTCGAGAATACGAAAGGAACCTTTTAAATTGCCGAACGAATCAATTTGTATTACAATACCTGTATTTTCCTTGCAAATACTTATCTCAACGTGGTAATTGTTTTATGACGAGTTGCTGAATTAGAGTGAGTTTATGATATAGTGATCTCAATGTGGATTTCACATTTCATGGTATCCCTAGTAAGTTTTCCAATGCAAATTCAAATTTAAAAGATGAACAATGTGGAGGTGAGAAATTTTTTTATGTATCAAGCATATGACCACACACACACAAAGAGAGAGAGAGACACACACACACACGCACGAACAAAACAACAATCCAATAAGTATAGTGCATCTATTTTTCCAAACCATGCATGTATGACACAAATTCAAAAATACTCCTTATATTCCTAAATATTAGTCTTTTAGAGAGTTCAAAAAGTGACTACATACAAAGAAAAATGAGTGAATCTAGACTCTAAAATATGTCTATATACATCCGTATGTGCCAGTCCATTTGAAACCTCTAAAAAGACTAATATTTAGGAACAAAGGGAGTAAAATGTAAGATATCCATGGTCCTCAGTTCAATATTTAAAATGAACATGAAATTGAAACATGAATATTAAGTCTAGTATTATAGTACATGCAAATGTTGTGTTTAGGCAGAGCTATGATTGTCGGGGGTCAACCCCTCGACCTTAGATAAAATTGTGGAGCTCTGTTTAGGGTTGTTTAGATTAAATTTGTCCCCACCCTCCCAACCACCGATTGGTTGTGCACCCCCCACCCCTCCTCCCTGAGAGAATATCATGTGCCCCCATACCTTAGATGCTATATGCCGATACGAGTTGCTTGCAGCTTGTAGATCTGAGATATAGCAGATCACATGATGTGTCTTAATATTTTTGCAGGAAACCTTGATGAGTTTGAGAATTGCACACAATTTGTACAAAAACTACTCAGATGCCCTTTGATCCCATATCCAACGACCTCGAAGCTCGTATCACCGTAGCATCTAAGATGAAGGAGGACATCATATTCTCCTGTATGTAAGAATATCATGTGCTACCACACCTTAGATGCTTTGGTGATACAAGCTCTTCGGAGGCGTTGGATTTGTGACCCAACACCTCCTCGGTGGTTTGAATGGTTTTTTACAGAAAAGCCCCAAAAGAGTTCGGCCACTGCTTACAAGCACAAAGACTGCTCAGGTGCCATTGGATCTCAGATCAAACGACCTTCAAGCTCGTATCACCATAGCATCCAAGCTGCGATAGCACCTTATGTTTTCTCGCATGGGAGAATATGAGGTGCTCCCGCACCGTAGATTCTATGGTGATACGAGTTCACTGAGATCTAACGGCCCACAGTAGGAGGTTTGAATGTTTTTGCAATATATGGCTGATAGAGTTTGGGAAATGCGCAGAAAGTACAAGTACTATGCATGTGCCATCTGATCACTAATCATACGACCTAGATGCTCATATCACCATAGCGGGTAATTAAGCTACGGGGAGCACCTAATATGAGCAACGGGGGGCTGTTGGATCGAAGATGCAGTAGCACACACGAGGCCTAAATGTTTTATTTGCAAAAGAAACCTTTGGAGAGTTTGGAAATTGCACATAATTACAAAGACTACTCCCAAGCCATTGGATCTCACTTCCAATGGTGTAAAAACTCGTATCACCATAGTATCTAAGCTGCGGGGTGGATGTGATATTCTATGCCACTGTCATTTTTGTTCGTAAACTTGCAAAATACGTGTAACTCGTTCCGTTACTTGTCTAACCGCGCAAAGTGTTTGTTCAAAAAAACCATCCTACACTGAAATATCGGAACAACACACGGGGGTCCCACTTGTGATTAATCAAATTTGGACCTAAAACTAACAAATCTGAAAGACGAGATTCGAACTGGCAACCTGGACTACAAAGTGTAAGTTGATAGCCTGAAAAACAAACGGTTGTTGGCTTTGTCCCATAACTTGATTTTATACAGTACTTGTGTTGAGTAGAGTAGAGGGAGTGCCTCGTCAACACGTGCATGACTGTTGTCTCACTTACTGGTGGGTCCCAAGTCTGCGATATCAATCTCTCTTCTCTCCATTGTCTAACCTTTGCACAGGCACACACGAAGAGCGGCGCTAGCTTGCCGTGGTGTTATTACAACTAAAAAAAAGCTTGGAAAATAGAAGAATCGCCTAGAACAAGAGACGTTGTGGCTGGTCGAGACAGAGCTAACCACATCTATCCTCCGTGCCACGTTTGCATGATGAAGCTGTGTGGCTAGTGGGGTGTTTTCGACCGACTGACTCGGTCCAGAGGTCGAACCATAGGTACTACGTCTAATACA
>NW_025230274.1:3008-15331 GCF_018294505.1 Triticum aestivum | reverse complement strand
GAGATACTAAGATGGTGATATTAGATTCATGCTAGTTGAGTAGTTGTGAATTTGAGAGATACTTGTGTTAAAGTTTGTGATTCCCATAACATGCACGTATGGTGAACCGTTATGTGATGAAATCGGAGCATGATTTATTTATTGATTGTCTTCCTTATGAGTGGCGGTCGGGGACGAGCGATGGACTTTTCCTACCAATCTATCCCCCAAAGAGCATGCACGTAGTACTTTGTTTCGATAACTAATACATTTTTGCAATAAGTAGTGAGTTCTTTATGACTAATGTTGAGTCCATGGATTATACGCACTCTCACCCTTCCACCATTGCTAGCCTCTCTAATACCGCGCACCTTTCGCCGGTATCATATACACACCATATACCTTCCTCAAAACAGTCACTATACCTACCTATTATGGCATTTCCATAGCCATTCCGAGATATATTCCCATGCAACTTTCCACCGTTCTGTTTATTATGACACGCCCCATCATTGTCTTTTGCTTTGCGTGATCATATAGTTGACATCGTATTTGGGGCAAAGCCACCGTTCATAAATCTTTCATACATGTCACTCATGAGTCATTGCACATCCCGGTACACCGCCGGAGGCACTCACATAGATTCATATTTTGTTCTAAGTATCGAGTTATAATTCTTGAGTTGTAAGTAAATAAAGTGTGATGATCATCATTATTAGAGCATTGTCCCAAGTGAGGAAAGGATGATGGAGACTATGATTCCCCCGCAATTCGGGATGAGACTCCGGACGAAAATAAAATAAAATAAAAAATAAAAAAGGCCATAAAAAAGGAGAAGGCCCAAAAAAACAAAAAAATGAGAGAAAAAGAGAGAAGGGGCAATGCTACTATCCTTTTACCACATTTGTGATTCAAAGTAGCACCATGATCTTCGTGATAGAGAGTCTCCTATGTTGTCAGTTTCATATACTAATGGGAATCTTTCATTATAGAACTTTGCTTGTATATTCCAATGATGGCCTTCCTCAAAATTCCCTAGGTCGTCGTGAGCAAGCGAGTTGGATGCACACTGTCGGTGTCAAAACCGGCGGATCTCGGGTATGGGGTCCCGAACTGTGCATCTAGGCCAGATGGTAATAGGAGACGAGGGACACAATGTTTTACCCAGGTTCGGGCCCTCTTGATGGAGGTAAAACCCTACGTCCTGCTTGATTAATATTGATGATATGGGAAGTACAAGATTAGATCTACCACGAGATCGAGGAGGCTAAACCCTAGAAGTTAGCCTATGGTATGGTTGTTGTATGATGAAGTTGTCCTACGGACTAAAACCCTCCGGTTTATATAGACACGGAGTGGGTTAGGGTTACACAAAGTCGGTTACAATGGTAGGAGATCTTGAATATCCGCATCGCCAAGCTTGCCTTCCACGCCAAGGAAAGTCCCATCCGGACACGGGACGGAGTCTTCAATCTTGTATCTTCATAGTCCTGGAGTTTGGCTGAAGGTATAGTCCGGCTACCCGAACACCCCCTAATCCATGACTCCCTCAGTAGCCCCTGAACCAGGCTTCAATGACGACGAGTCCGGCGCGCAGATTGTCTTCGGCATTGCAAGGCGGGTTCCTCCTCCAAATTCTTCATAAAAGTTTGTAAACACCAAGAGTAGTGTCCGGCTCTGCAAAATAAGCTTCCACGTATTGCCACAGAGAGAATAATATTAACACAAATCTAATCTGCTGACGTATTCCGCAGCGTGACATCACACTACGGCCGAGCCTTTATTCGAATCGTTTTCACTTCTCCACCTTAGCGTGTTTTGCGAGGCAGTTTCCTTGGCACGTCTTGTCAAAGCAGAGATCGTGTCCCCTTTGTTTACGGGATTCTCGTTAATACGGACGTGGGTAACCCAACCGCGCCACTTATCACGGCGCTTGGGAGGCAAGCGAGTTTTACTAGGCTGGTGGGGACGCATAGTCGCATCCGCCCATATAAGGGGATAAGGATCCACCTTTTTACCTACGCCTTCTTCCTCCTTTGCCTATCCATCTTCTGCGCACCCGAGCTCCAGCGCCCAAGCCCGCACTTCCTACCTCAACCCTCTCCAACAATGTCCGGAGCGGGAGGCAAGTGGATGGTCTCCTCCGTCACGGAGGGCCATATCAGAAGGTTAAGGAAGGCCGGATACCTGTCCAAAGACATCGCGCACCGGCTTCCTGAGGAGGGGCAGCTTCTCCCCACCCCAAGGCCCCATGAGAGGGTAGTATTTCTTCCCCACTTCCTCCGCGGACTGGGTTTTCCTCTCCACCCATTTGTCCACGGGCTCATGTTCTACTATGGCCTAGATTTCCATGATCTGGCCCCGAACTTCATCCTCAATATCTCGAGGTTTATCGTCGTGTGCGAGGCTTTCCTCTGCATTCGCCCCCATTTCGGCCTCTGGCTCAAGACCTTCAACGTCAAGCCAAAGGTGGTGCGCGGCAACCAGGCGGAGTGCGGAGGTGCCATGGCGGGCAAAATTGCCAACGTCCTATGGCTCAAGGGCTCCTTTGTGGAGACCTTGAAGGGGTGGCAGTCAGGGTGGTTTTACATCACCGAGCCACGCGATCCGAAGTGGATCGCAGCCCCTGAATTCCGATCCGGACCCCCTATGCGGCTCACGTCCTGGAAGGAGACGAGCTTGTCATGGGGCGACGAAGAAGAGTTGACCGGACTGCAAAAATGCATCCAGTCCCTGGTGAACAAGCAGCTCAAGCTTGTCAATGTAATCCAGGTCATGCTCGTCCGCCGGATCCTTCCGTGTCAAGAATGGGACTTCAATTTGTGGGAGTTCAACCCGGCGCAGCACCGAACTCTGAGCAGGCTCTTCGACACGATGTATGAGGATGTCTGGAGGGGGCTAACCAAAGGCGCCGAGGCTC
Organism: Triticum aestivum; assembly: GCF_018294505.1. Lineage (NCBI taxonomy): Eukaryota > Viridiplantae > Streptophyta > Magnoliopsida > Poales > Poaceae > Triticum > Triticum aestivum. Next base: position 12,432 of record NW_025230274.1, on the reverse strand, counting down.
CCACATCCGCCGCTGAAGACCGCGGATTCAGCTCGCAGCGTCCTGCTGGCGAGGTAAGATATTTCCATCTTTTACAGGATGTTAAGTTTTTTCATAGTTTGACTCTATGCGGGATCTAAACTCCCTCACCTTTGACAGGATTGGCGGGAGAAGTCCGGACAGATTAACTGTCCGGCTCCCTTGCCCGAAGACCCAGCCCCTGCTCTCCTAGAGAAGCTGCTGGTTCCGGCACCTTATGTGGTGCCGGAGAAGAAGGCCAAGAAGAAGAAGGCCACGGGGACTCGAAAGAGTTCCCGGCATATGGTGGTGTCAGACTCGTCGTCCGACGAGTCCGAGACTCACTCCTCCCATGAAGGCGAGGAGGAGGAAGAAGAAACCTCTCCCCCTCCAGCGGGGGGAGGAAAGAAGATGAAGGCCGCCCCAGTAGGGGAGGCCGAGGGGTCCAAGAAGAGGAAAAGCCCTCCGCTGGACTACGTCCCCGACGCCGACGAGGACGAAGAGGAGTGGCCAGACAGGGCCAAGCGTCCGGCGAGATCATAAGTGTTCTGATACCAGAGTAACTCGTGATATCCCTTTTGTTGCACAGCTTTCCCTAATGTCGGATATAATCATGCAGTCCACCCAAGGACGGGCTCGACGAGTCGTCGAGCGGCTCCCTGGATTCATCGGACGTGAATTCAGTTCCGCCCGCTGCTTCCCCCTGTGCTGCGGATGACGCCGAAGTGGCGTCGCGACAAGCTCCGGGGCGAGAGGAGGTGGTCCAGGAGGAGCCGCGAGGCGACCTCCCGGACTCCAGGAGTGAAGGGGACAAGACCCCCCTGGGCTCCAAGTCCAGCTTTAAGCCGGACACTGCGCCGGAATCATCAACGGTTCCGGACCGCGGTAGGCGAACTCCTGCCAAGAGGAGAAAGCCTACTAAGATGGCGTCCTCCGTCCAACCGGAGGCGCCGGACAATCTGCTGGAGGAGCTTAAGGGCGCCTCCATCGACAAGGAGCACCGTGCCATCATGAGTACGGTGGTCCAGAAGGTTCAGTCCGCCAAAAGCGGACTGACTGAAGCTTGTGCTAGCCTTCTAACAGGCTTCGAGGTAAGTAAAAATATGTAAAAATATTACCGTATAGACAGTAGCCCCTGATGCTCTGTTTGGCGTTCGGAAAGCAAAGCCGAATAGAGGATCTATTAAATATCGCAGGAGTCTAACTAAAAAGGAGTCAATATACGTATGCAGGCTTCGCTGCTGGCCACCGCCGCACTGACTGCGGAGGTGGGTGCCCTGAAGCAGGGCCTCGAGCGGACAGAGCAAGAGCTCGACCTTGCCAAACGATAGCTTGAGGAGAAAGAAGGTAAGAGATACCTTATAGAAAAAATGCCTATAGGAAGGCACAATTGCAAAAAATGACAGGAGTATACTGCTTATTGTAGGGGCGACAACTGAGGTGGCGACCCTCAAGCTGGAGCTGTCCGATGCCGAGAAGAAAGTGGCCACGGAGCGCGCCGAGCGGGAGAAATTTGAGGCGCAAGTCGGCGAGGTGCGGCAAGAGCTTCAGGTTCTCATGCAAAAACATGAGAGTTTGGAGCTCGACTCGAAGACGCGAGCATCCGAGCTTGCTGTGGCCCTTAAAACTGCAAAATCTGCCAAGGCCGAAGCCCAGAAGGCCCTCTAGGAATTGGATGCGGTGAAAAAGATAGCGGCCGGTAAGGCATTCTATATGCAAAGCAGACATATAAAAGTAAACTACTTGTTACTTACCTGAATCCGGAGCTCTCCAGGGGCATTCGCAGATCTTCCCCGCAGCGTATCCGATGCTGCCGCATTCTACCGAGCCGAGGAAGGCAGCTCGACGGAGAAGGTGTTCTAGTCGCAGTACGCTGAGGCCGGACACCCTGTGCCCTTGAGCGACCAGCTGAAGCAGCTGGTCGAGCTCCACAAGGCGGCCGAACAGGCCCTGAAGGGCTTCATAGTTTGGCTGTGGCCTAGAGAGGCCCTGCCTGGGAGCTACTTCGGACTGGTGCGGCGGCTGGTGGAGGCTTGTCCAAGGCTCGAGGTCATTAAGCGCTCCGTCTGCATCGAAGGTGCCCGTAGGGCCGTTGCCCGTGCAAAGGTGCACTGGGGTAAGCTGGACGGTGAGAAGCTTGTGAAGGACGGGCCGCCGCCGGGGAAGGAGCATCGCAAGCCCGAGAACTATTACAAGGATGTTCTTGCTGGTGCCCGCCTTGTGGCGGATGAATGTACCAAGGATGTAATTTTTGAATGAACTCGCTCGTGTTATCCTGTGCGCTGAAAACTTGTTCATATGCGCTAAGCAATGCTTGAATTTAAAATATTACTTTCTGTGTTGCCGTTTATCAAAAAATTGAGAGATGGCCCGTCGTCGGCTTCTGCCCCCATGCCACTAGTGCTGGGGTGTTTGGGATAAACCTGAGCGCTCTTTTTCCCGTGATTGGGTCCGTCGAGGGAGGCGGTCAGCACAACGAACAAGGCAATCGGACTATAATGCTTGAACACTCTCACTTAGCCATAGAACTCTATAATTTTAAATTTCGGCGAAGCCCCTAGTATTCGACAGACCGAGTTCGGGGCGCTATCCACGCCTTGGCCGGAGAAAGCCGGTTCCTCGCTCGAAGCGGCATAAGCCTTTAAGGACTCGAAAAACCTCTCGAACAGAGACCGGTCTCTCGCCTCATCATGACAGTCAGTTTTAGCTTTCTCTACTGAGGTGCTCGGCCCAGCTCAACTGGGGCACAATCGCAGTGGTTCTCCTAGTGGTACCTTAGCCGATATAGCGGAACGTAAGGCACCAAAACATAGGAGCCGGGCAAACCCAACTATTGACCCAAATCATGATTCGGAGCCGATGCATATAATGCTATAAGTTCGGGGTGCCGCACTTGTGAAAGTGGACGGACTTCTCACGCCATATTGATGGGTACTGAAGCCCTTGGCGTATTTTGCCGTACCATAGTGTACGGATGCAGCATGTTATTAATAAACATATATATAAAAAGAGGGTAATGCAAAAAATAGACAAAAAGCTATGCATTGTTTATAGAAAGGCTGCTACAAAAGCGGAACGATACAAATAGTGCAATAAGAAAAATAAATTGGACTATTTAACATGTCCTGGCCAGGGGCAGGCTGCGGAATTGTATTAAAAAACAGGTATACTGCTCGCAATAGAGACCACCTGGGAGTTCCATAATGCGGCGTGGCTTGTCTACTTCCCTGGATCTTGCATCGTTTGTGCGGCAGTTGAATTGCCAAACGGGTCGTCCGAAGTATGGAGTCCTGAGAGTAAGAGAAAAAAAGAAGGAATCCGGCAGCCCCTGGTGCGGTTTAAGCCGTATTTCGGGCTTGTCGTGATAGTGCCCCTTCCCCTGTGCCCATGGTATTTCAAGAGCGTAGTTATGTACGCGAAGCGCTGGTTTCGCTATATCGCGAGGTCTAGGGTTGGGGCCGCATTGCTACGCTAGCTCGGAACGTGCCAGGCGGTCTTGTTGTAGGGTACTCCGGGCGCGCTTGATAGTGTCCGGCTTTTTGAAGGCCGAACTGGAGAACTGCATAGAGAGGCTGCTTTGTACTTCTGTTGCGAGCGCTGCCGTGTGCTCCTCCGTTCAGAGGGAGCGTTCAGTGTTCCCATTGAGCTTGAGGTATGCATAGTGCCTGGCATCTTGAGCTTGAGGTATGCATAGTGCGGTACCGCGTTGAATTTTGCGAATGCGGTTCGCCCGAGCAGTGCGTGATAGCCACTACGGAATGGGACTATGTCGAAGATTAACTCCTCGCTTCGGAAGTTATCCGGAGATCCGAAGACCATTTCCAGTGTAACTGAGCCTGTACAGTTGGCTTCTACACCTAGTATGACGCCTTTAAAGGTCATTTTGGTGGGCTTGATCCTCGAGGGATCTATGCCCATCTTTCGCACTGTATCCTGGTAAAGCAGGTTCAGACTGCTGCCGCCGTCCATGAGGACTCTTGTGAGATGAAATCTGTTAATGATTGGGTCTAGAACCAATGTGTCGAAGCCGCCGTGACGGATGCTAGTGGGGTGGTCCCTTCGATCAAAGGTGATCGGGCAGGAAGACCATGGGTTGAACTTTGGGGCGACCGGCTCCATCACATATACGTCCCGTAACGCACGCTTCCACTCCCTCTTGGGGATGTGGGTTACGTATATCATGTTCACCGTCCGCACTTGCGGGGGAAATCCCTTCTGTCCACTGTTGTTCGGCGGCCTAGGCTCCTCCTCGTCGTCGCTATGCAGCCCCTTGTCTTTGTTTTCGGCTCTTAACTTGCCTGCCTGCTTGAACACCCAACAATCCCTGTTGGTGTGATTGGCTGGCTTTTCGGGGGTGCCATGTATCTGGCACAAACGGTCGAGTATTCGGTCCAAACTGGACGGGCCTTGAGTTTTTCTTTTGAACGGCTGTTTCCGTTGACCGGATTTGTAGCCTTGGAATCCGGCATTAACTGCCGTATCCTCGTTGCTGTCGCTGTTAATGCAGCGCTTTTGTTTGTTCCGACGCGACCTGTCACTTTTGTCCTTGGTATTTGAATTACCAGTGTTCTTGGTTAAGTTGTTACTGCGAGCTAGCCAGCTGTCTTCTCCCGCGCAAAAGCGGGTCATGAGTGTCATGAGGGCTGCCATAGATTTCGGCTTTTCCTGTCCCAGGTGTCGGGCCAGCCACTCATCATGGATATTATGCTTGAAGGCTGCTAAGGCCTCTGTGTCCGGACAGTCGACTATCTGGTTTTTCTTTGTTAGGAACCGTGTCCAGAATTGCCTGGCCGATTCTTCTGGCTGCTGAATTATGTGGCTTAGGTCATCGGCGTCCGGTGGTCGCACATAAGTCCCCTGGAAGTTGTCAAGGAATGTGGCTTCCAGGTCCTCCCAATAACCGATTGAGTTTGCTGGCAAGCTGTTAAGCCAATGCCGGGCCGGTCCCTTAAGTTTGAGTGGGAGGTATTTGATGGCGTGTAGATCATCGTCGCGGGCCATGTGGATATGAAGGAGATAATCCTCGATCCATACCGCAGGATCTGTTGTGCCATCGTATGATTTGATGTTTACGGGTTTGAAGCCCTCAGGGATTTTATGATCCATTTACTTCATCTGTGAAGCATAGTGGGTGTGCGGCGCCTCTGTATTGGGCTATATCACGACGCAGCTCGAAGGAGCTTTGTCTGTTGAGTTCGGCCCGGCCGGATTCATTGCGTCCGGAGTGACGATCACCGTCACGTGCCGTGGGGCACCTGCGTGATCCGTAGATCGATCTTGTTTGCCTTGCCTTGTCCTCCAAGATGTCACGCAGGTCAGGCGCATTTTCCCGTGCCTTAGTATGCTTGACGCGGTGCCGGGGCATGGCTTGAGTGGAGGGCCAAGAGGCCTCTCTGTCGCGGCCACGAGGTGGCCGGTCAGCCATGTCATGCGCTGGTGATGTAGGTGCTTCCACCTCTAGTCGGGGTAGAAGCCTGCGCTTTGGGTAACTCTTGGAGGGGCGTTCGAGTTCATACTCTTCGGCTGCAAGGACTTTAGTCCATCTGTCAGCTAGCAAATCCTGATCAACTCTAAGCTATTGCCGCTTTTTCTTGAGGCTGCTTGCCGTGGCCATGAGCCTGCATTTAAAACGCTCTTGTTCGGCAAGATCCTCTGGCGCGACGAACTCGTCGTTGTCGAGGCTTGCCTCGTCTTTGGAGGGAGGCGTATAATTATCGTCCTCAACCTCTTGGTCCGCCGCCCTCTCGTGAGGGCTGGCTTCTCTGTCCTCTTGTGACGAATTTTGCTGGAGGGGGTGTTCTTCCGCGCTATCTGGAGTAGTATTATCTCCCGTGCCGGAATCACCATTTTTGCTTTGGCGGGATTTAGAGCGGCGCCGCTGACGCCGGCGCTTGGGCTGTTTCTTAGAGGTATCGTCCACCGTTGTTCCATCGCCATCTCCATCCGTCGGAGTGTCCGCCATATATATGTCATATGACGAGGTGGCCTTCCAACGCCCTACAGGTGCTGGTTCTTGTTCGTCTCCTGCATCGTCGTCCATGCCGTCGATGTCTTCGGAGTCGAAGTCAAGCATGTCGGTTAAGTCGTCGACAGTGGCTACGAAGTGGGTGGTGGGTGGGTTTTGAATTTCTTCATCGTCTGTATCCCAACCTTGCTGACCGTAGTCCGTCTAGGGCTCTCCTCATAAAGAGAGAGACTTTAGAGAGTTCGGGATGTCGCCGAAGGGCGAGTGCTGAAAGATTTCCGCGGCGGTGAACTCCATTATCGGCGCCCAATCGGATTCGATCGGCGGGGGCGCGGGGGGCTCGGAGTTCGGAGAGGAATCCGACTCCTCGGAGTCACAGGCCATGCGGAGTGCGGGGCTGGAGTTCGGATCGATCGCCTCTGAGATTGCAGGCCCTGAGGCAGCGTCCAACCGCTGATCCTCGATTGGCGCAGTGGGCTCTGAATCAATGGTCGGAACCGATGCGTGTGCAGCCTCCAAGGCGCTGTTCGGCGGCAGAGCTATATCATGCCCATCGAGACAGTGCGGCACGCTTGGCTGTGGCTCGAATCCGTCGAAGATCAAGTCCCCGCGGATGTCAGCCGTGTAGTTTAGGCTTCCAAAGCTGACCTGATGGCCAGGGGCATAACTTTCGATCTGCTCAAGGTGACCAAGCGAGTTGGCCCGCAGTGCGAAGCCACCGAAGACGAAGATCTGTCTAGGGAGAAAAGTCTCACCCTGGACTGCATCGTGGTTGATGATCGAAGAAGCCATCGGGCCTGAAAGCGACGACACAGAGGAACTCTCAATGAAAGCACCAACGTCGGTGTCAAAACCGGTGGATCTCGGGTAGGGGGTCCCGAACTGTGCGTCTAGGCCGGATGGTAACAGGAGACGAGGGACACAATGTTTTACCCAGGTTCGGGCCCTCTTGATGGAGGTAAAACCCTACGTCCTGCTTGATTAATATTGATGATACGGGAGGTACAAGAGTAGATCTACCACGAGATCAAGGAGGCTAAACCCTAGAAGCTAGCCTATGGTATGGTTGTTGTATGATGAAGTTGTCCTACGGACTAAAACCCTCCGGTTTATATAGACATCGGAGTGGGTTAGGGTTACACAAAGTCGGTTACAATGGTAGGAGATCTTGAATATCCACATCACCAAGCTTGCCTTCCACGCCAAGGAAAGTCCCATCCGGACACGGGACGGAGTCTTCAATCTTCTATCCTCATAGTCCTGGAGTTCGGCTGAAGGTATAGTGTGGCTACCCGAACACCCCCTAATCCAGGACTCCCTCACACACCCACTAGTTTCTTTTGTTGAGCTTTCATACATTTATAGCTCTAGTGCATCCGTTGCATGGCAATCCCAACTCACTGTAACACCCACAATGCGGCTATATCTCCCACGTGTCGGGGCATGACTTAGAGGCATAGCCGCATGGTAGGTCTGTCGCAAAAGGGGTAATCTTTACACATCCCATGTACTGAATAAGAAAGGGATAAAGAGTCGGTTACAATCGCCACTTCACACAATACATAAATATATCATACATCATCCAAGATGCAATCAAAGGTCTGACTACGGAACTAAAATAAAGAAAGACAACCCCAAATGCTAGATCCCCGATCGTCCCAACTAGGATCCTCTACTGATCATCCGGAAAAGAAACATAGTAACGGCCTGAATCCTCGTCGAACTCCCACTTGAGTTCGGTAGCATCCCCTGCACTGGCATCATCGGCACCTGCATCTGTTTGGAAGTATCTGTGAGTCACGGGGACGCGACAATCTCACACCCGCGAGATCAAGACTATTTAAGCTTAAGGGTAGGAAAGGGGTAGTGAGGTGGAGCTGCAGCAACGCACTAAGCATATCTGGTGGCTAACTTACGCAAATGAGAGCGAGAAGAGAAGCAAAGCACGATTGAGAAGCTAATAGTGATCAAGAAGTGATCCTGAAGCTACTTACGTTCAAACATAACACGAGACCGTGTTCTCTTCCCGGACTCCGCCGAAAAGAGACCATCACGGATACACACGCGGTTGATTCATTTTAATTTAGTTAAGTTTCAAGTTCTCTACAACCGGACACTAACAAATTCCCATCTCCCATAACTGCGGGCACGACTTTCGAAAGTTCAAAACCCTGCAGGGGTGTCCCAACTTAGCCCATCACAAGCTCTCATGGTCAACAAAGGATATTCCTTCTCCCGGGAAGACCCGATCAGACTCGGAATCCCGGTTACAAGACATTTCGACAATGGTAAAACAAGACCAGCAAAGCCGCCCGATGTGCCGACAAATCCCGATAGGAGTCGCACGTATCTTATTCTCAAGGCACACCGATAGGTCAAGCTACGAGTAAAACCAACCCTCGAGTTGCCCCGAGGTGGCCCCGCAGGCTGCCCGTTTCGGTCCAACACTCAGAGGAGCACTCACTACAAAAAAATACACTTCCGTGATGATACGTGTTTGTCACAGTAGGTCATGTTTTCTGTCATGCATGTACATCCATGACAAATTTATGACAGAATCAAGATAGTCATACCTGTGTTGTCGTAGAAGTGTTCCATGACATTACCAAAATTATCATCACGGAAGTGTCCACTTCCATGACGATAAATCGCGCGTCACAGAAGTGCTTTCGTCAAGGGTGACCGACACGTGGCATCCACCGTAACGGAACGCCGTTAAGCTATCGGGTCGGGTTTTGGATCCGATAACCCGTTAATAGCCCCGACCAATGGGGATTTTCCACGTGTAAAATCATCATTGGCTGGAGGAAACACGTGTCGGCTCATCGCTGGGACAGATGTCATCCACTCATTGCACAAAAGGCGCCTATGATACGTCGACACATGGCACGGCCCAACAGAGGCCCATTCTTGTGAAAAGGCCGGCCCGTTTGACTTGGTCAAAAGGTGGCGGGCTGGCCCATGGAAAGCCTGTTAACGGCCTGTTCGCATATAGCCCATTTACAGCCCGCTAACCCAAGGCCCGTTACGCCCTATACGAATTAGGCCCAGTAGCGTTATCTGGGCCATCCAATATGATTCCAGCCCATTTTCACTTTTGGCCCATGTATGGGCCATGACGTCTTTCGGCCCATATGAGGCCCTGTGTAACTCTTGGCCTATTAACGGCCCGTGGTGAAACTAGCCCATAATGAACAGTGTATCAATTTACACCCATTAACGGCCCGTGGTGAAACTGGCCCGTAAAGAACAGTGTATCACTTTATACCCATTAACGGCCCGTTATTCCGTTGGGCCATTTCCAGCCCATGTTATCTTTCGGCCTTCACAGAGCCCATTTATTCTTGGGCTATTTTCCAGCATTCTTTTACTTACGGCCCGTTACTGTCATTTTCTGCTTGTGGGCCAAATTCAGCCTGTGGTTAGAGTCGGCCCGTTTGTGGTCCATTAATACGTTGGGCC
>NW_025230274.1:0-2037 GCF_018294505.1 Triticum aestivum | reverse complement strand
CCACTGTTTCTACGGCCCGTAGAAGGCCCACTGTTTATACGGCCCGTAGAAGGCCTACTGTTTCTATGGCCCGTAGGAGGCCCAATGTCACTACAGTAAATATTAGCCCATGGTTATTGTGGCCTAGTTTTAAAAAATAGGTTATTGCAGCCACTAGCTAACCGCAGAAAAAGAACTGCACTGACTACAAGCAAACAAATAAACAAGACAACAAGGAAATAAATAAGCAAGCAACTTACACTAGGCTATCACGGCTATTACACATATTACATCCACTGGGCATCAAAGTTCGCCACCAGTGCAAATATAGGGAACACAGCAGCATATAAACGATGTAGCAAAACAAGTCCAGAACTGAAAGCACTTCAGAACAGCTCAAGAAACAATATCCTGGGTACCCATAATGCTAGCAAGATGCTTAGCAAGCTTACTAACTTTCTCTTGTTTGGCGCTTAAGTCCTCAAGCGCTTGCTGTTGCACCAGAAAGTATGCATCTGAATTCTGCATGGACTTCCTCAGTCCTTCGGCTTCCTGTCGCATAACATCTGATCGATGTATTTCAACTTGAAGTTGAGACTCAAGAAGCCGAACTGATTCAGGCAACAAGTTCGAAGAGCTGGTGCCAGCAGTGGTAGCCAGTAACTCGAACACTACATCAAGACAGGACTTTGGGGTTGTCTCAGTGTCTTTAATATAGTTTTTATCATCTTTCTTGGAGACCAACAGGGATGTCTCACTATCTTGAACCTTATCTGCATTACTTCCTTTACCATTGCATAACAGGGTACTCTTCTCCAATATTTTATCCGTGTTCTAAAAGAGAAACAATCAAACACATCTCAGGTTTACAATGTAGTATATGAAACTCATTTTGGTAAACCAGTTCAGTAGTAAGGTGGACATGATAACAACATGAAACAAACATATATCTATGTACTATGGTCACTGTATGGTCTATATCATTCTAGTTTATGTTGCCAAATCAAGATAGATACAGTTCGAATCATATCTATTTAAGACAAAGCAGCATAGACAGAATATAAGTGTGGGAAACTACACAGCAATAACAACACTTGTAATGTGCATGGCATGAGAACATAACTGTTTATTCAATTGAAACTGAAATCAACATAGAGCAAGTTACAACAGCAAACAGCCAAACACGTTGAAGAAACAGGTTTAAAATGTACCTGTTGCACCATTGGAGTTTCAATTGCATCCTTTAAAATTGAAATTAGTTGGTATCAGTAAATACAGTGATGCAAGAGCAAAGTAGTATGAACCATAGCTACGGAACCTGACCTGAGAACAATTCTTCTTCTGCTTTAAGCGTTGACTTCGGGTTCGGAGTGGTGGTCCTCGTGATTTGGGAACTGTAGTTGCCTTACTAACTGCTCGTGTTTGGGTGCTCTGTGGTGGAGACAGTGTTGTGTCAACGGGAACTAGGTGTCTATCTGCTAGGGTTGGGGTTAGAAGGGGTGTAGCTGGTTCTTTGTCCAACCGGGTAGGGGTACAATCTACATGAGTGTGGGTTATGTGTGGTGGGCTGGTTCTTGGTCAAGTACAACCGTGGTTCTATCTGCATCGACAGGTAGCACGATCTTTTCTCAAGACCGTGTTTTTACTCCCACAGATACTGCCATCACTCCCTCCAATTGAAATGGCTGATAAACAAGAAAAGTAAGTGAATGTATAGACATTGTAAGATAGACAGGTGCAATGGATAGTAGGGAAGAAAACAGGGCATGAAATAATGCACATTTATGTTGTCTAAGCAAACAGAATAGCAGGACATAATTTCACATATTTGATGGCTAATTGAACATGATAGCATGACACAATTTCACATGTATGATGGCTAACTAAACAGGATAGAATGACATACTTCAAAATATGATGACTATGTAAACAGGATGACATGATATAACTATATGATGTGTCTATTAAAGTGGTTGGCATGCCATAAATCAAAAACATGCCGTCGATGGAAACATGATGGCATGATATAATTCACGGATAGAATGACATAATTTAAAA
>NW_025230273.1:14047-15334 GCF_018294505.1 Triticum aestivum | reverse complement strand
GGACGAGAACTCATCTGTTACACTGGCACGTCATTTTTTTAGACTTATTACAACTCTAGACTTTTTTGCGTTCGGTACGCACCATTCAAAGCGACGTCATCAATTTTCAACAATTTCTGACATCATTTGCTATTTTTCAGTCATTTACCCATTTGTTTAGAGAGCTAAATGACCGTGAAATTGAAAATCACTACAAAATGAACTCTGAAAATGTCGAAACTTGGCATGGTATCATCATTTCACCCACATAGCATGTGCAAAAGAGTAGAGAGGGTTACGGCAAAAACCTGGACGCACTTCGTGTACAAGCTGGACAATATCTTTCGAAGTATGAGGGTTTCGGACGAGAACTCATCTATTACACTAGCACTTAATTTTTTTAAAACTTATTACAACTCAAGACTTTTTTTGTGTTCCGTACGCACCATTCAAAGCGACGTCATCAATTTTCAACACTTTCTGACATCATTTGCTATTTTTCAGTCATTTACCGATTTGTTTAGAAAGCTAAATGACCGTGAAATTGAAAATCACTACAAAATGAACTCTGAAAATGTCGAAACTTGGCATGGTATCATCATTGCACCCACATAGCATGTGCAAAGGAGTAGAGAGGGTTACGGCAAAAACTGGACGCACTTCGTGTACAAACTGGACAATATCTTTCGAAATATCAGGGTTTCGGACGAGAACTCATCTGTTACATGGGCACTTCATTTTTTTAACTTATTACAACTCCAGACTTTTGTGCGTTCCATACACACCATTCAAAGCGACATCATCAATTTTCAAAACTTTCTGACATCATTTGCTATTTTTAGTCATTTACTGATTTGTTTAGAGAGCTAAATGACCGTGAAATTGAAAATTACTACAAAATGAACTCTGAAAATGTCGAAACTTGGCATGGTATCATCATTTCACCCACATAGCATGTGCAAAAGAGTAGAGAGGGTTACGGCAAAAACTGGACGCACTTCGTGTACAAACTGGACAATCTCTTTCGGAGTATCAGGGTTTCGGACGAGAACTCATCTGTTACACTAGCACTTAATTTTTTTTAAACTTATTACAACTCAAGACTTTTTTTGCGTTCCGTACGCACCATTCAAAGCGACGTCATCAATTTTCAACACTTTCTGACATCATTTGCTATTTTTCAGTCATTTACCGATTTGTTTAGAGAGCTAAATGACCGTGAAATTGAAAATATCTACAAAATGAACTCTGAAATTGTCGAAACTTGGCATGTTATAATCATTTCACCCACATAGCATGTGCAAAAGA
>NW_025230273.1:13402-13901 GCF_018294505.1 Triticum aestivum | reverse complement strand
GGCAAAAACTGGACGCACTTCGTGTACAAACTGGACAATCTCTTTCGGAGTATCAGGGTTTCGGACGAGAACTCATCTGTTACACTAGCACTTAATTTTATTAAAATTATTACAACTCAAGACTTTTTTTGCGTTCCGTACGCACCATTCAAAGCGACGTCATCAATTTTCAACACTTTCTGACATCATTTGCTATTTTTCAGTCATTTACCGATTTGTTTAGAGAGCTAAATGACCGTGAAATTGAAAATCTCTACAAAATGAACTCTGAAAATGTCGAAACTTGGCATGGTATCATCATTTCACCCACATAGCATGTGCAAAAGAGTAGAAAGGGTTACGGCAAAAACTGGACGCACTTCGTGTACAAACTGGACAATCTCTTTCGAAGTATCAGTGTTTCTGACGAGAACTCATCTGTTACATGGGCACTTCATTTTTTAAACTTATTACAAATCAAGACTTTTTTTGCGTTCTGTAAGCACCATTCAAAGCGACG
>NW_025230273.1:11768-12770 GCF_018294505.1 Triticum aestivum | reverse complement strand
CACCCAAATGCATGTGCAAAAGAGTAGAAAGGGTTACGGCAAAAACTGGACGCACTTCGTGTACAAACTGGACAATCTCTTTCGAAGTATCAGTGTTTCTGACGAGAACTCATCTGTTACATGGGCACTTCATTTTTTAAACTTATTACAAATCCAGACTTTTTTTGCGTTCTGTAAGCACCATTCAAAGCGACGTCATCAATTTTCAACACTTTCTGACATCATTTGCTATTTTTCAGTCATTTACCGATTTGTTTAGAGAGCTAAATGACCGTGAAATTGAAAATCAGTACAAAATGAACTCTGAAAATGTCGAAACTTGGCATGGTATCATCATTTCACCCACATAACATGTGCAAAAGAGTAGAGAGGGTTACGGCAAAAATTGGACGCACTTCGTGTACAAACTGGACAATCTCTTTCGAAGTATCAGGGTTTCGGACGAGAACTCATCTGTTACATGGGCACTTCATTTTTTTTAATTTATTACAACTCCAGACTTTTTTGCGTTCCGTACTCACCATTCAAAGTGACGTCATCAATTTTCAAAACTTTCTGACATCATTTGCTATTTTTAGTCATTTACGGATTTGTTTAGAGAGCTAAATGACCGTGAAATTGAAAATCACTACAAAATGAACTCTGAAAATGTCGAAACTTGGCATGGTATCATCATTTCACCCACATAGCATGTGCAAAAGAGTAGAGAGGGTTACGGCAAAAACTGGACGCACTTCGTGTACAAACTGGACAATCTCTTTCGGAGTATCAGGGTTTCGGACGAGAACTCATCTATTACACTAGCACTTAATTTTTTTAAACTTATTACAACTCAAGACTTTTTTTGTGTTCCGTACGCACCATTCAAAGCGACGTCATCAATTTTCAACACTTTCTGACATCATTTGCTATTTTTCAGTCATTTACCGATTTGTTTAGAGAGCTAAATGACCGTGAAATTGAAAATCACTACAAAATGAACTCTGAAAATGTCGAAACTTG